>NW_020536992.1:0-23270 GCF_003426905.1 Ctenocephalides felis | reverse complement strand
AAAATACTGGTAAAATAAATAAGTTTATAGACAAATTTTATTATAAATTTCATAATTTTGGACAAATGACAAATATGTTACATCTATAAATGAATAACATACATTCTGACTAAAATATTTTTTTCGGACAAAATTAGAGAAACTTTATTCTGAATGTAAAGTAACTGGATAAAAATTGTCTCTACTGCCTTAATGAAATTTATAGTGAAGCGTTTATATTATTATTTATATAGAGACTCTATATTATCCTTATAGAGACTATGTTATTTATATAGAGGCCCCAATGCAAATAATAATATACGTTTGTAAAAATTGAAAGTTAGTTAGGCAAACCAGTTGCATTTATTAAAACTTAGTGTAAATACTTAATCCGCAACTTGAAAACTCCAATTAGAAACTAAATTTGAACTCATTGCTTCTGAAAAAAATTTAAGTAACCGTTTGCATATAAACCAAAATGGTTGGTTCATCCAAACAGTTTTTGGAATCTTTTTGATTCATTGAATCTTCTGCAAACTTAACTTTTTTTAGGTGATTATATTCATCGGTTGTTACCCTCGCAGTCTATTCTTAGAATGTGCTTAATCCAACACATTATATATACATATTAATTACTTAATTATATTTTCTCTGTACTTATATGGAATTCTTGCGGAAATTCATTCGTGCTTGTTTTTGTAGCGAATAAAATAGAGCAAACGCTAGAGTGCGCACAGAAGCGCGAATATCACATTTCTGATTTGTAATTATGTAACGCAGATATGCCAACATTCAAGCTATAATATTTCCTCGCAATCCTAGCCAACGAAAAACAAATATTGCCTAGAAATGTGAATCAACCAGAAACAAGAACTCTCACAGGCGTTGTATTCCCAACCGATGCAAAACGAGATCCAATAATAATGAAAAACCAATGCTGGGGAAATGATCACAGTTGCTTACAAATATCTCCAAGAGGAACGAACTACAGATTGTATTGAATTACATACATGGAATAGCTCGATATTATCCGGGAAAATAAATTGAGATCTAAATACGAGTTACATCGATACATATTTAGTAGATTTATTATTTACTCATTCCTAAATTGATGAACTGAGGGAATAAAAGTATCACACTATTAAAAAAAAATTTTATTTGACTTCAATCATTTGTTTTGATATAAATAATATCTAGGGCGCACAAAGGTCCAACTTGACTTCGAGGAATTATATTGGGAAAATTAAATCAATTATATCACAATAAATAACACATATTAAACAAAATCTGACTATGTTCAATAAAACTCCCACCTAATTCATTATTATTGAAATGTGTTTTTTCTTATTATTTTTTCAAAATTTGTCACCAGATTCTGTATACACCATAGGCGGGGTAAAATGGGACTTTTTGAGGGCAAACAGATCCAATGTCTCATTTTTAATTTTAAATGAATTTTACGAAATAATAGCTACATTATTTAACCAATGCAAATTATAAATTTCATGGGTACATTTTTTGCAAAGATAACACTGTATATAACCTTGATCTGTCATTTTGTAGAAAAATTCATCAGCAGAGTTGAAATAACTATTTATTTAGATTATTTTTTGTAAAATTGTTTTTTTAACTGAATTTACTTTCTTATTTATTATTTTTCATTTTTCACACTTTTACTAGGGTAAAACTACAGTTGGTTCATTATACCCCACTCAGGTGAAAGCTTTTATAGAAGTTACATAAACAAGAACTATTGAATCTAATTTAAAATTGACAATACACCTTATAAAACCAATAAATAACGTATGCTACTTCAAAATTATATTCAGGTCTCGTAAACTAAATAATAGTGCTCAAGACCAAAAAAAACTAACAACGAAAAAAAATACTTTTCTTATGAGTTTTCGAATATTGTTGTTTATTTCCTAATAGCGTCGTAGTAATCAAGGTGATGGCTGGTTATATTACTTAAAAATTTGAAATTGAAAATGATATTTCATGGGAAATGCAGTTTCTGTTTTCTTAAATAAATGAATGAAATTATTAAGAAAATTGCACGCCACACATGCTCAAAATTGCAATATTTAATTACAGATTGCGTGGAAATACACGTGAAATATGATTCGTACGACTTTTGAAATTCAGGGACTTTAGGGGGCGTCTATTAATCACGTCAGCGAGTTTTTAACGATTTTTGGACCCTCTCTCCTCCTTGGTGATATTTGATGATATTCAAATTACCCCCCCCCCTCCCGCACCAACATCACGTGTATTTGAGTTACGTGATAAAACTGTAAAATTTTTGTTTTTTTTTTGAAAATATTTGAATTTTTTTTAAAAAAATCAGTTAAAAAATAATACACGTGATATCTTGCTATACCCCTTCCTCCCCCAGGTGATTTTTGTTATTTTTTGTCAAACCCCCCCTCTCCCTGGAACCTCATATGCACGCTTCCTTAATAGTAAGAAGTATACATGTACTCATAAACTTATGATAATGCATATTTCTCAATTTATTTCCCTGATATAGAGGGCGTCGGTTTTTCCTTGAAATATAGATAGCGAAAATTCATCAGTATTGCCGAAATTGTATCCACCAATAAATTCATCAACTGTTAGGTTGCCATCCAAAAAGCGATGTATTAGTAGCACTAGTTACTGATTTTGGAGGCTAATGTATAGTATTAGGATGCTTAAGTCCTACCCATAGTTAGAAATTCTAAAATTTAAATTGATCATGGGATGTAGAGCAAAGCTGATTATTTCAACCTAAACTACTGAAGAGCTTGTGCTTGATTTTGATAGCGTAGCATTAAAAATGTTAAGAGATAATGGATAATTTTTAATGAAAAATATTACATAATCCTCGTTTTATACGCTCCCGATGTAGTCTAGTTATTATAACATGTATCGCATTACGTGGGCACGTGCTAGAAAGCACTTCGTTTTAAGAGCTATGATTCAATTAGAAGTGTTCCTGGGCAACATCACAATGCAACGCCGGAGCAGTTGCCATCGCCGGAGCTGTTGGCTTTATTGGGTGTGACGGTAAAAGTGATCCCGGACACAATACACTGTACCTACCTGTATTTTTAATGTGGCTCACAGATAGACGAAGGATTCCTCAGTTTATATCTATTGCAGTTCAAAATAGATGCACAACAGATACGAGCGTTAGTAGTACTGCATCTAGTTTTTTGTCAATATGGAAAAATATTTACAGGTATGTACCACTTTATTCTATGTACTTACTAACAAATGCGAATTAGCACAAAAAATAATTTTAAATTATATTCGACACTATGGCAATATTTTTTAAGCAAAAAAGCACGTTCTGTGTAAAAATCAGCACTATTAGAGAAACTCTATTAGGGGAAACTGGGTACGGTTGTGCCACTTTTTTGATCGGCCATAATTTTGTTCATTTACCAGTTATCTGGAAAAAAAGTTAATTAAATGGTAACTTGAACATTTGTCCACGTGGAAATACTGTAATACTGTCCTTAAACACTCTGTATTTTTTTATCAAAAATCATACGATGGAACAAAAGACCCACAAAATTTGTCACAACCGTACCCACACCCACACTTATAAAACAATAATGATTATGACTAACAAATTGCAAATCAGCACAAAAATATTTAATTATATTCGACACTATGGCAATATATTTTCAAGTAAAAATAGCACGTTTAGTGCATTGCTACTATTAGAGATAGGAGAGGCTGGGTACGGTTGTGCCAATTTTTTGATCGGTCATATTTTTGTTAATTTACCAATTTTAACAGATCCTAGATTTTATAATACATAAATTGATTTTCGATTATATTCAAAAGAGGTAAAAATATAATAACAATGCTCAACAAAAAATCTTTGTAACTTCTGATATTGAAGAAAATTGTAATCCTATTAGAACATCAATTATGTTGATACATTTTTCTATCAATATTGTTTAGAGCCCGTAAATGATGAGCTACAAATCATTGTTGTCGTAAATGACATTATTTAAATATTCATTTGATTGATTTATTGAATCTACAACTTAATAGTAATATATTTAATCATACAGATTTGCAAATTGGTCGAATTTGTACGTGATCAGAATGAAATCAAAAAGTCTTATAAGCTATTGTGATGATTTTTCTGAACTATATGGCTTTTTAGCAACAATCTCTATTTGATAAATTATGGTAGGGGAGACTGGGTACGGTTGTGCCATAATATGGTAGTGACTGTCGTCTTAACAGCGAAACTATACTGGTTTTGAGATAGGGTTCAGATGAAAAACGATGAAGAATGATTGCTCGAACAAGTTCAGATAATTGATTTCAGTCAACGATCTACAATTATGTCCGCATTGCTTTTAAGAGTCAAAAGTAAGTTTTTATGTTCGAAATTTTTCAATAATAACTATTAATTGTAATAGGTTGTCAAATATCTCCCTTCCGCCTTTTTGTATTATAAACCAAGAGCAAAAAGCGGAAGGGAGATATTTGACAATCTAATATATGGATAGTTCACTTTGTTATTTTGCTTTGTGTAATTTGAATATTAGTAGCTATTACCAACAATTAGTTTTGCTTATTGTTAGACAATTTAGCTCAGTCATAATCATGATTTGTTTTTAGAAGTATGCGTCAATTAAAATACTTTAATAATAACTTAATTAAATATTAAAATATGCATAGTATCATCATCCATTTATCTCACAATAGTTTGTACGGCAAGTAGGTATATTACTTTTGAAGACAATTTTTTTGAACCTAATCAAATCCAGAGACTTCTAATAAATCTATTTCTACAATATATTATTACTCTACTTTATTAGTCACATCAAAAAACATTGAAAAATTCACCGAACATTAAATTAGTAAAAAAAAAATCAAATACTTTGATATCTTTCTAGTATAAAAGGAAAAAAGCTCGTACGTGTTTGAAAGCTCAAATCTATCGAGAATAAATAGTTAAAAAACTATTAGTAAAAAAAGTTGACATTGGTTATAAAAAATATTTTTTAAATGATGTTGGATCTAATATAAAATCCCATCATAGGTATGTTACAAAATTATAAAATACGATTGTAGAGTTTTCTTATTACGTTAAAATGGTTATTTGATAATTCAATATTGTTATTTATACCATAATGATTTAATTGTTGTCCTATCGAAATGTGTGAATCAAATTGACACAGTTTATGCATAATCAGATTACAAGGTGATATATTAAATAAACGCCTTTAAATAACACAAAGAAACACGTTTGCTATTTATCAACCGCACCTTAACTTCGCCTTGGCAAGTAATTGATATTTCGTTCGGAGTATAATCGCATCGATACATATAAATACATAAACCTTATGTAATTGTTAGAAATATTAATTAGTAGTAGTAATATTTGCAATTGTCAAAAAAATATTGTTGACTATTTCACGTACAGTCTTACCATACTTTAGACAAAAAATTTATACACTTTTCTTTAGTAGTAAATATAAAGTATTACAACTTAGATAAATTAATATTTTAAAAACACTATTTAAAATGTATTGAAAGTAGTTTGTAAATAATGTACATTATATATATATATATATATATATATATATATATTTATATAAAAATAAATAAATTTATATTTTTTTACTTTCGAGTACATAATGTGCCCCATCATTCAGCTAGAGAATTATGCAGAGCTATTTACCATATTATAGAAAAACCATACTAAACAATTATATTTAAGAAACAAACAAATAAATTAAAAAAAATATAATTATAATTTTTAGGTTATGAAAGCACGTGACTCGAGAATGAACTGAAAATCTTCTAGATGGTCTCCATATGCAAAAAGAGGGTGGAAATATTGTGGTAAAAATCAGGGGTTAAGAAATAAAAATTTAATACGTTTAAAGGAAAATGAATAGTAATAATAATCTATTAAGATTTTTCAGTTAGAGAAATATAATAAAGAGAAACTGTGCGGGTTTGCAATAGTTAAGATTTCTGCATTCTGCAAATCTTCTAGGAGAACATTTTGTAATTTTAAAAAGGCGTTCAGAATACATAGTTTAAATTATTTTTTGCTACAGGATTCATATATATATACTGATTCATTGTTCTCTTAGAAACAAATTGGAACCATCCCCAAAATAGGAAGAGTATTTGGAGTAGATATTATGGAAGTAATTATTAGTAAGAAAAATAATTGTGAGCAAGTCATAAAAATTTAAAAGATGAATGAATAATTCAAATAAATTATCGTCGATACGTGAAATTATATTTTTAAAATTCCAAATATTTTATGGAACTAAGAAATGAATCTATAAAGTTCATATCAACCACTCTATAAAATAAAAATGATTGCCAACAAAAAGGAAAATGTGGAAGATAATGCGCAAAATCTGATTTTATAGTGTAAAAATATGTGTAAAAAGGGCACAATTTTTTTTTAACAAGATGAACAAATTAATTATTAATAAAATGCCAGTTCATCTCTATACATTTGCTTAATATCTAATCCGAGTCAAGTAGAATTCTATAAGCCATAAGAATTATGAACTAGGAGTTAAAATACCATAATTAAATTCAGGTACTAATTTTCGAATAAAATAGAAATGTTATGTTATGATACGGGTCTATATTCGTATTAGTTGCTAGTAACGAACTATTAGAAAGCTATGTATTTGCAGTGCGATCAGACATTTTGGACTAAAACCTGACTTGTGTTATCAATGAGATATCAGAAAGTTGCACTTATGATAAAAATGCCATTGCCAATTGTGCGTTTTCGAGGTTAGGTTTTATGCGTAAAACGTCTGATCCCATAGCAAATACATAACAGTTCGTTACTACCAACTCATACAAATATAGACCCGTAACATAGCATTACCATTACATTACAATTTATCCGAGAATTGGCCCCTCAATTTTATAACTAGTCTTTATTTTATTTTATTTTATGAAATTTAATATTGCAACAAATAAACATATAGAATCGAAATAGTGATATAATAAATTTCGTTCGCATAGTTATACCTATTATATGGCAAAGCAATCGAAGTAACAGTGCATTTCAGATTGTCGCTCACAGCGGGCATGAAAGTAAAAGCAGCAAATTTCTATCGATGATAATATGAAAAATAAAACGTTCTTTTCGCAATCGCGTCTTAAGCACTATGTTATCGGTTTTATGCCGATGTCACGAATTGTTGCCAGACTGCACTTATTCCGTCTTTCCCGACAATCGCTCGTTTGGAATTGCTTAGAAAATTACAAACTAGGCTGTGAAGGCATGCGGTTTCCATGGGTTGGACTCGAATGCAAGAAATTGCAACAAAACGACAAGATACAGGTTCGATGTTTTTAAAACAAAATTAAATTATAGCACACCTATAAGATTACTGATGGGTTAAATCTCCAAACATGTCCAATACATAATATTTAATTATTGATCAAGTAATCTAAAATAATTAACTTACCAATTTTTCCTATGCAACGATCAGAACACATAGAGCACCTGAAAATTAAAAAAATGATTGAGTTAATGAACTTGTAAATCACAATTAATAAATTTATTAATCATTTTTCAGTTAATTTCTTATTAAAGAAATGTGTTTTATTACTATTTTTCGAAGATTTGTGATGTGTCCCTTTTGTAAAATGAGACAGCCTGGAGGCAAATAGAACCAAATAGACCCAATACTTAATTTTAAATTTAAAGAGATTCTACGAAAGAAATCTACATTCTTCAACCAATGCAAAATATAAATTTTGTGGGTACATTTTTACAGAGATAACATTGTATATAACCTTGATCTGGTATTTTCTCACAAATATTAATCATCAGAGTTGGAATAGCTATTAATTTAATTTATTGTGGCAAGCATAGCTCACTTAGTAGCGTGTACGACTCACACGACAAGAGTCTTTGGATCGAATTCTCTCATTGACTTAGAATTAAGAAAAGAAATATATATGTAGTTAATTCAAAAGTAATTGAAACTAGATTTGTTAAGTAGAATTTAGATAAAAAATTAGGAGTAGAAATACAAATTCGAATTCGAATTCGAATAGCTGAATTGTATTAGGAGTAAAAAGAAAAAATATTGGAATTCGCTAATATTAAAAAGAAGGATGAAGAATAAAAATGAAAAAATTGAATAGAATTAGAAATTCGAAATAAGAGCAAAATTGAAAAAAGAAAATGAAAAAGTCGAATTGAAAAAAAATAATTGAAAAAAGTTGAAGAAAAATTGAGTAGAATATAGAATAGGATATAGATTATATAGATTGAAAATGATATAAAAATTAGAATGTAAATAAATAAAAATTTTGTAGGTGGCTAAATTCTCATAGTAAGCAAGACCGAATACAAACAAAATTATCTTTTGTAATAATGCTATATTGAACTTAATTTGCTTTCTTATTTATTATTTTTTAAGTGTTTAAACTTTGCTAAGGTAAGGGTTCAGTTGGTCCTTTTTAACTTAACCCATCCACGTATAAGCTTAAAAAAGGTTATATAAAAAAATAGTTAATTCTAACTTAAAAATAGCAATATATATTATAAAACAATAAGATAACGTATAATTGAAACTTATAATGAAGTCTCGTAAACTAAACAACAGTGCTCAGAACCAAAATACTAACAACGAATGAAATTACTTTTGTTATGGATTTTCAAACATTGTCTATCTTTCAAAAGTTTTTGAACCATTTTTGATTACTTTTTTGAACAATTATTTAATTTTTACTATTTTAATGGTATCTCTGTTCGTAATATGTATTTTTTTTAAATAAATACTAAAATTATGAAGAAAAAATTCGGCTTTGAGTTTAATCATGATTATTAATAAACAGAAAAGGTATATATATATATATATATATATATATATATATAATAATAATAATTATTATTATAAAAATAGTGAAGTAATTTTGGGGCAATATTGATAAGCTATAATAGGGCCAACATTAAACCAATATTGCGTCACGATTCATTTCTACTGAGGACATTATATGTATTTAACTTCATAAAGTTATAAGTTGCATTTGTTTTGAGAACATAATTTGTGTCATCATTAGTGCAAAATTAAAATTAAGAAATAAAAACTATAAACACATTTTATACATAAACGATTAGAAAATATGCATAATTAATTATAAATGGTAACATAATAAACTTTTTTCACAAAGCTTGAAACCGTTCATATAATTTTATAAAGTAAAGTTAGTGCAAAATTAAAAAGTGTAATGAGTTTCTAAGTTATATAATTATTATTCATTCGAAACACAATACAAAATTCTACTAATATATATGTAATATGTATACATTCTATAAATTCTCGCCGCGTTTGTAACTCGCCTGAATGAACGACAACAATACGTTGTCGCCCGTTTAAATGTATCTAGGCGAGCAGAGAATACATTTTCTTCTCAAAGATTTTATCGATGCTAGAAATCAATATTATCGAATTTATAAATCATATTTTTTCATTATAATTTTTCAATAATATCTAAACACTGCATTTGAATTCAGACAGCATCTGCTTTATTTCATATTACGAAGTTTTTTGATTAAAGTTCTTTTTATGTGCAATTTTAGGATTTATAAAAGCGCGCGGTGTGCGAGTGATATTAGAGGCTCTGAAAGTTTTCAACACTTTTTTCTTATTTATTGCTTTAATACTTCTAAGACAGTTGCCGTATGCGAAAGTTAAACTAGAGCAGACATTTATCAACTGCCTAAGCTAGTGGCATTTTTTTGTGGTTTGAATTAGCATTTTATAAAATATACATAAAGTTTACGAACTTCTGGAGTAAGAAAAGTACACGTCACTCTATACAATTTACCCCAAGAGATCAAACTCAAAATTATTTGAGAGTTTTCATATCAGCGACAAAGTCTATTGAAAATTAGATCGAACAATTTTGCACGCGCGTGAATGGGGAACTTGATATTGAAAACAATGTGATGAATTTTTAGGTGATCATAAGATGTCGATAAATTTGGCATACAACTACAATTTGGAAACAGTATTTATTTAGTAATTAATAGAAAACATCATGCTTTATTTTTTTTGATGAATTACAATTTAGTTTATTCTTTAGAAAAGTAATGATAAAGTGCTTCATTCAACAAAAACATCACTAATTATTATTGTCTTAAATATATATATTAATTGACACAAAAATAAAAATATGACTCTCACAAAAATAAAAATGTAGGTGTCAAGACACAAGAAAAGTCAGAATTAGCAATAAAACTGCATTTATTGAGATGTTTTTCAAATTTGATTAGGAAATTTTTAATATAAAAATGAATTTTTTCACAAATTCGACAAATTATAGAATTACTAAAATCAAATCGTGTAATTGCTTAATATAATTGTACGTCCATATTGCACTAATTTTGCTATTTCTTTCACAATACAAGCAATACGACAGATATTAACTTTTTAATAATAATTTTCTGATTGACTTTCAAATATAATTATATTGGTTACATTTCCGTGTGGAAAGCTTTTGTAATCAACAAAAAATCTAAAATAATTTTTCTTGTCTTTATAAGCATACCTAAATTTTATAGAAAGCTAATATTATAAATTTCCAAAAAGACAAACATTTGTAGAGAGAAAATAATGAATTTTGAAAATCTTTAATACTATAACGTATGCAAAAATTTAGAAAATCGATTGCATAAATTAAACTTGGATTTTGAAGATTTATTGCATAAAAAATTACTATTCTTTTTTGTATTTACAAAACCGCTCGAATGCATATTGCAAAAATAAAATTGTATAGTAAAAGATGCAATCAATATATTTTATGTAATCAATTGTATTTTCAAAATCCCTCAGATGTAAAAATTAGGAAATGAAATTCCAAAAAATCAATTATATTTGCTTCAATAAATACTAAAAAGTATAGCATCAATGCGAAAACATCACATCATCAAATTAAATATGCAATTATTTGAATTCCTATTACATATGCTTAAATTACATACAGTAGGCAGATTACGACAAGACTCTGTAAAATTATAATTTGATATCAATGCACAAATCTAGAAATAAATTTAGAAAAAATATTAAAAATGTTCTTGTGACCATCAACTTATTATCGTATATATTAGCAAATAAATATTAAATATTTTTTTTATTCAATTAGCATAGCGTTGTGATAAGAAGATTTACAATGATTAAATACGAATTAAAGATGTTGGTGAAGTGCGGCCAATATTCAATAATAGAAAATAGAAGATATAAAATAATAATATATTAATAATAATAAATAAGTAAATACTTTCAGTAGTCAAACGTCTTCAGAAGAGAATAAGCACCTAATCCGATCATGAGGGTTGAAAAACTGTTTCACGTTTACGTGCATTAAACATTAACATAGTATTTCTATAAATATGCGAATCCTTGTAATCCTTCAAAGAGATGTACTAGCATGTTTTATGAGCGAATGCATAAATAAAATATTATTATTATACTTGTTTCTGTGGTCATTGGGAAAACTTTGGCCGGTTTTCCTAACTCGCCCTGACTTTTACCGACATAAATCAAACTTATCTGTTAGCGTAGCAACGGGCGCTCGAAGCGCGGACTCGAGTGCTGGGACGGTGGATTTTTTCGATTAATCGAATTAAATCAAAATTATTTCAGATCGAAGAACTGATACTTCCGTTAATTAGTATACTAACAATAAGTTTTTTAACTTATGGGCCAATTCAGCCGTAAAATATACCAATGTTATGGCAGTGCTATGTTACGTAGCGTTTTCATAAAAAATGGTTCTAAAAGCTGTCAAAATGCTATGTCGTTAAGGAATTTTATCATCTTTCTGATGTGTCTTAATAACATATGGGTGATGTTACATATTATGTATAGAACGTTAGAATACATTTTGACAATAGCATTTTGACAGTTTTTAGTACCATTTTATATGAAAAAAACTCAGTGTAACATAGCCTTGCCATAACACTGGTCTATATTACAATAGAATAGGTTAGACATTTTTAAAAATAATTTATCAAAAATAAATAAGAAAAAATCATTTGCAAATTTTATGCATACAATTAGTTTATAAAAAATATATTTACATGTTTATATAAAATATTATCTTTTGCTTTCTAATTTAGATAATTTGTATAATAGTGCTTAAGCTTGTGACAATAAAGATAATTTGGAGTAATAAATTCTACGTACAATCAGCTCATGTCTTCATACGATACTTGAAAGTACTGAATTGTCTTTTATTCATACTCTATAACTTGTGTGGTAAAGAACGTTATTGATAAAACTTTTCATTTTGTCAAAAAAATTATATAAATACCATTAATCCATAAAATGTAAAACAAAACAAAGTGTAAGTGGCATTTTGCTAAATGCAAGTTACATGAACTTCCGGAAACGTGTGGATAATGGTCTTAATCAATAAGAAGAGAGATTTAGCTAGATAGATATAATTCTCTACTGTTTATTTCAAAAATAAAGTTTTAATTTTCAAGAAAAACCAATCATTTATATAGATTTTTAATATCTTTCAATTTAATGCAATTATATTAATTATAGGGCTTGTATGTCCTAAGAGCGCCATCCGTTTCACCAAGCATAAATATTGTTTTATAATTTAACCACTTCTCGGAAGCATCTAATTTTTCTGGATGTTTCTTTGGATTACGATCTCTATTGTCATGTTAAATTTTAATAAGAAAGCCATTTTTTTAACAAAAAATTACGGAAAACGGCATTACCGATCTTTGCCTGACACTAATCAGCACTATTGCCTAATGATACAATTCGAAAAAGTTTTTAAATTCTCAAATACGATTCAGGTCTTTTGTGAAAACGTCTCTTTCTGCTAAGTCTAAGAAATCAACTCGGCTGATCTAGCAAAACTAACCAGCGTGAATCCTTACCGGATTTCATTGAATGGCACCTAAATTTTCGATATAGGTTGAGCCGTTTTTGAAAAAACTTCGACAAAATGTCAAAAAAAGGCTCAAATGCTTACAATTCTGGTCTCAAACAATTCAGAATAGTGTCAAACATCGATTAAACAATTAATCAGCAAGTCGGATTTTCGAAAACACGAACTTCTCCTTCAGGTAGTTGAAAAAATGTGAAATATTATATTATGTAATAAATCAAAAAAATATTACTTGACAAAAAGTATGCCAATAAAGTTTATATAATATAGTTTTCTTTCTATCAAATTCTGAAGACAAAATACGAATAAAGTTTTATAAAATTTTGCATTACGCAGGGGATGCCGTTGATCTTTGATTTTTCTACGTGCAGAAATCGAATTTTATCAACCTGACCGGACATCCCTAGGCTGAAGTATGGTCAGCAGTATGGACTCTTCGAGCTCATATAATATTCTTTATGACTACCGACGTCGTATCTCGACCAGAAAAATACTTTAGACAAAATTCCTAGTTCTTATCGTTGCCACTACTAGCTCTATCTACATTCAAGCTGGGGAACGTGAGAAAACATGAACTCACTTGTAGATTCAGAAAAAAATTCGAGAAATTTATTAAATACAATTATTAGTTGTCGAACCAATTATTATACAAATATTATAATTCATGAATAAATGAAAAAAATCTTATTAAACCATAATGTTTTAGAAAGAGGTGTGCTGCATTGCACCTATAAGCAAAATTTTTGGAACTCTGAAAAAATATTATTGAGATTTTGTCATTTTTTGAAAATGTCAAATATATTGAAAAAATTCATGATATTTTTAAAACTAAAAAAAAACGAAATTTAAAACCGTACTGAATATTTTAATCAGGTATAGATAATAACATTGATTGCTTTCAAAGTTGAATTTTCTATTTCAAAATAATGTAGAGCTTGAATTTTTGAAACTAATTCGAAACTATAATAGAGTTTAATAAATTTTTGAAAGATTTGTTTTCAATTTGCAAAAAAAAAATGAAACTAGTGGGGTGTATGGCATCGTGCCTTAAAGCAAATTACTGGAACTTTCCGTGCCGTAACGAAATGTTCGAGGAATACTGAATGTTTTCAAGTAGATTATTATAAATATTGTAACATTGTCTAATATGTATAAGAATTATATAAACTGAATTGCAAAGTTGAAATTATTTGTTTAAAGTATATTAGAACTTTAGTCAGAATTAAAAGTAAAATCTGAATTATTTTCGATATACAAAAAAAATGAAAAAAAAAAAATGAAAAAAAAATTCAAACAATTTTTTTCCCAAAATCAATTATTTTGTTAAAACAAACAAAAGTTCTTTAAATCATTTGAATCGGACGCTTAGTTCTCTCCAAAACTGCTATTTTTTTCACATTTAGCTCTGTATCTTTGAAATGGCTAGGCCTGCCTTTGCTAAAAACTAATAACCACTTCTCCCAATCATTGCTAATTGAATATTTTTTAGATCATTCAAATCGGATGCTCCGTTCTCTTAAAAACTCGATTTCTATTTTCTGCACTCTTTGCTCTTTATCTCCGTAACTGCCGGACCTGCCTTTGCCAAAAACTAATCAGTACATTTCTCTATCAATAAGAATCGAATATTTTTAAAAAATTCAAATCGGTTTATTCGTGCGCCCGAAAAAGTGAACAACACACACACATATCCATGTTTTCTGAAGTATGCCAGAATGTTCAGAAACCTTTAGAATGTCGAGAAATGCAAAAAAAAATTATTTTCGATTTTTGGCCCATACTCTACCGGAAGTTAATATAAAATTGATTAAAAGGTTAATATGAATAGTAATTTTTTTATATATTGATATGATATCCTAAGTAAGAAAAGATGTGCAATCAATTTATTTCTAGAATTCTATAAAATCCTACTGAAAATGTTGGAGAAAGATTGTACAAATCTTTTAGGTTGGCAAGAGATAGTACAAATCCAACACCATTATCTCCAAAGCAAGTAAAGTATCTTTTTTTAATGATGCTAGTATTGAAAACTATAAAAAATAGAGTTTTGTATGCATATATCAAATAACTCGAATATATGGAATATTCTCAACACGCATGTATTGAATACCCAATGATGATAATTTTAAGATGTTTTTCCCGCCTAAATCGCCACCAATGGACTCAAGATTGCAATGGTTTTTTCAGTTATATATACATATATGTGTGCCAACGTATACATATATAAATATGCAAATAAGTATAAATGCATATTGTACGGCAGATGATGCGAATCAATCGCATTATTCTCGAAGATGTTTTCTGATTGATTTGAAACAAGACAATATAAATTTTTCATTACACGCGGAAAAGCCTTATCAATTTCCTCGGTGCATGC
This sequence comes from Ctenocephalides felis, assembly GCF_003426905.1. NCBI lineage: Eukaryota > Metazoa > Arthropoda > Insecta > Siphonaptera > Pulicidae > Ctenocephalides > Ctenocephalides felis. The sequence continues at coordinate 7,987 of NW_020536992.1, read as the reverse complement.
GCGACCAAAACCGGACGGGTCAGCCGGAATCCTTTTATTCCTTTCATAACTCGATGTGCACGAAATGCAAATCTGCAGTATTTCATATGTTATCACAAACCGAGCCCAATTCGCTACGTTGAAGAGGGCAACGTGGCGAAAGGCACGTACACACCTAGCTAGTTTGCCCATTGGATGTGGGAAAGCGCATCAATGATTTCTATCCCGAAGACTATTTTCTAAGAAGCACTCCGAGGTGTGTCAAACATTAGTTCTACACCATACAGTAGAACTCCAATTATCCGAACTCCGACTATCCGAATCGCCGATTATCCGAATCACTTTCAGAAAAAAAATTGTCCAAAAAAAGTCTAAGTGAGCTATTATTCTTTGGTTGAAGACCGCAAAACAGCTTACATTGACGGAGATGTTTAAAAAACAATGATTTTTATTTCTAAACTTGTACATAAGTACATTTTATTTATATTTAAAACATGTGAAAATACCATTTTCTTTCATTTAATTCAATAAAAAAATAGTGCAATATCAAAACGTAACTTTTTTTCTTTTCAATGGCAATTTTTTAAAAAAAACTCCGATTATCCAAATATTTGATTATCCGAATGGGTCCCAGTCCCCATTATTTCGGATAATTGGAGTTCTACTGTACTTCCAAAAGCTATGATGATGTTTTCACATCTATCATTGGAGTCCAAGGATGGGACGCTTAACTTCCACACCAATTATATTAGAGTGATACCTCGCATTACGTCGATAATTCGTTTCGAAAGAAAGTTTGTTGTGCAAAAAGTATGCTATGCGAAACGCGTTTTTCCATATGAATACATAAAAATAAAATAAATTCGTTCTGTAGTTTGAAATGTGGTCATAGAAAATAAGATATATTTTACATATGATAAAGACACTTAAAAAAATATTACTGATTTACAAAATAAGTTATTATCAGAGTCATAACGCTTTCTTTTGTGCCCTTTTAGCAAAATTTTTCTCAAATTTCAAAATAACTTTTGCTAATTTTTACTTTAATTCTCTTCATTAAGACCTACCACAAATGATAAGGTAAGCACACCATTGTACAAATTACTGATCTTCTTAGCATCAGTCATGTTTGAAAAGTAAGCATTCACGAATTCTTGCACTTCTTTTCAAATAATAATAATTCCACTAAAAAGTCCTTTATGAACTTTATGCACTAGAAATCTGCTGACCGGTCTTTTCTTCCTCACATTAGACAAATTTAGTTTCTAAACTATAAACAACGTCTGTTATATAAAAATATATTTATTAGTTGGCTAAGTGGTGATAGCTAAGGCTTCCAATCAGAAGCTCTAGGTTCGATAACCCTGCAGTCTAATGTCAGGCAATAGTGACATCGGATTTTACTTGAAATATATATCGTGATACGTTTCCAAGTAAAAATAGCCTTTTAGGCCATTGCTGCAATATCCCAATTGGAAAGGCGACCCCATGGCCACGTCTTCTAGTACTAAAAATAAACTCTCAGATGCCAAGCTCAATTAAAGGATTGTATTCTAAGTAGTTCTTAGAACCAAGTACCTCAATACAATCTATACGTACTCAATAGAATACGTATTAGTTTTGGTTGTTGTGAAGTATTAAATAAAATGTATTCGTTTCTAATTATTACTATTTATAATAGTGTCAAAATGTAATCTACTGATGTAAGCGTTTTCTTAAATCAGCCCAGTTGTTTTACTACAAGTTTGAAAATTGTAGTGACAAGTAAACGCTATCCCAATCTAAAAAAGAATTAGCAATATGATATTTGAAGTATAACTGTTTTTATAGATCAATAATGAAGATTCCACAAAAAGATGATAAAAAATTTTAGGGAGTTTCAAAATATAGCGCTGGTAATGACTGGAAAGAAATATAATATAAATTTCGAAAAAGATTGGCGAAAAAGTACCGTGGAAAGTAGTCTACCATTTTAAGTAAAGTTTTTCTCTTTTCTACTGTCTACCTTAACTTTGACATTCAATCTATTTGAAATAAAGAGAGAAGCTATGACATAAAGGAGCCGATTCTGCCGTAAAATAAACCAATGTTATGGTGGTTTTGCTTTGTTTTTCATATAAAATGGTACTAAGAACTGTAAAAATGATATATGGTTTCTGTGCAGTCAGGCGTTTTGGATAAAAAAAACTAACCTAGAAAACGCACACATGTCCAAAAAGAATCTAATCGTAAATGAATATTTTTCATAACAACATTTGAGTGAAGTTGCATTTTGTGTGTAAAAAGTCTAATCTAATTGCAAATACATAGCACTTTGACAGTTTTTAGCACCATTTTATATGAAAAACGCAGCGTAACATAGTGTTGACATAAAATTGGGCTATTTTACGGCAGAATCGGCCTTAAAAAAAAAAAGGATATAAAATCGGAAAGAGCCGAAATAAAGAAGAATGCTGACGATTGACGACTTTAATGAGAAGATAAATCACATATAATTTTAAGTCGAGCTTCAAAACTTAGTATAAAAAAGTGTAAAGTGAAAGAGAGTGAATAATAAAGAAAAAAGTGGATGATGGCGCTCGCATACTATATAATTGCCTTCGGGTGAACATAGAATAGCAGCAGTTTCTAGAATTTAATTGTAAAATACATTAATAAAAATATATAAATATAGTTTTATAGAATATTTATTTCATGAAGTAAACAATTTGCAGTCAATAAATTCGTATCACCGTTCATTACCTGTCTTCTTATTCGCATTACATCGTTTTATCGGGCGACATGAGCGCCGATGTTCTTATAAAATAAAAATATTATTTTCTATTTAATGCTACTTCTCACATGTACCGACAGAACATATATGGAATACAGCATCTTGTAACAACTTTTATTATATATGACTCGGTTTGTGACGTAAATCGTTTATGCCATAAAAATGAAAAATATATTCAGTTTGCGAGAGAATACAAAAAAAGTTAAAGAGAAGAAATAAACTTTTAGTCCCATTTACAAAAATGCTTATTCGAGGACTGTTGAATACTTTAACTTTAAATGCTCAATAACGATATTTGACTTCGAAATTTATAGCAGTTGTGAAAAAGTAAGACATTCATAAGTGATGCATTTTGTATTTTGTCAGTACCACAAAAAATATTACAAACAAAATGAATTAGATTAGTAATGGCGTCAAGAAGCTACTTATTTTTTTGTTTTATATTTTTACCAGCAATCAAACCTTAACGAGTCCTATGAGCTGACTTCTTAAACCACATGGATTTATAGCTGACAATCCAAATGGTTGTCCTATTGTTATGTCATATGACCACAGAAAAGCCAAGGCAACCTATCAGTTTATATTTTTTATTTAAATTATATCTGAACACAAAACACCAATATAACTCATAATAATAAAATTATAATAACTAGCATATTTACAGAACTAGAACAATAAATAAAATATGCTAGGAATATATTGCTAGAACTAAAATTGATTGGTTGGTAGATGCTATAAAAATGGTTTAAGAACAATAAAAAATACAAAAAAAGTGTTTGCAGCCAATTGAAGAAGTATATGTGAATTAAAGATGTTTTAAGGTGAATATTTTATTTTAAAGGTGCATGATTACTATTTTGATCACAATATTAATTAATAAGAGTTCTATTGAAAGTTATAATACGGATAATTTTATTTTGCTGCATGTTGATCAGATAAAATCTGCATTTCTGCATGAAATGACAAATATGCATGAATTTTAATTTTAGAGTACATATAAAAAAATATTGTGCAAATGAATGGAGAATATCAAATATAAAATATAGAAAACTATTTTAGAAGGTTTTGCTTTATCTATATCTTCATAGCTGCATTTTAAATCAATTACCAATTCTCAATATTTCAAGACGGAATTTAATTCCAATATAAAACAAAAGGTGCTTTTTATCCTTATCGCAATTCCACCCTATCCTCGTTGCCTGTAATTAGTTTGAATTTATGCCAACAGAATAAATATTAAGATCACATTGGAATATTTTTTCGTTACTCTTTGTACAAAATGAAGTCTGTTAATTAGACTCGCCATTAGTGGAGAATTCGCGATTCGATAACAGCCAATTATTTTCCGCAATGCAAACTTCAGCACTTATTTTCAATATCGGAAACGGTGCGGACTCGTCTCTTAATTAGCACGGCTTCTATTGGTTTTTGCCTCAAAGACAAGCAGACACAGCTTTCAAGTTAACGAATACTTATGAGTGGAATCTTAATAGACCGAGAGCTAGGCGAGGTATCTTCAAAGACGATACGTCTCCTTAGAAGGAAATTTGATAAAACCTTTGAGATTCATACATATTGATCTCAACATCCAATTTGTAGTGGATGTCATTAAGAGTGATAAAACTAAAACATCATTCATAATATACTGTTATTCAAGGACAACAACGGCTTATTTGCTCAATATTCCACATGTAACCATACTCCACGAAAAGAATTCTTATAGACCTAATGTAAGAATTGTATTGGATAAATTCCTTATTGGATCAATTCACACCAACTACCAATCTAGTACCGGACATTTCAAAATAACCTGCATTGATCACATATGTAGCCTTCTCCATACTCTGGATTGTCTGCACATGTGTCTTTGGCGAATATTCTTAGATATTGCAAAAAAAGCCACTATTCATCCACCCTTTCGACAGGGCCACACCGATGCTCTCAGCTGGTGCATTCACCATAAGCTTTTCATTCTTCGACTAGGAAATACGAAAATGGGGGTATGTAGTGACCGTTAGCACTCACACAGAACAAAATTAAGTAATTGGAATAAATTACATATATTCTCACAAGAAATATCAATATGTTTACTGTCCGGCACTAAGGGACTACTTAGTGTCCGCTTCTAAGAGACAAACATTTTCGTTCATTTGGTGGCACCTACTAAAATTGGTTAAAAGATCTAATAATATTCTACCATTTTACGAATAACAATCAAGTACAACTTTTATCTTTGCATACCACTCAAATGTAAATGCATAAATATGTTAGAATTACTTCCATTGATATTTAGGTGACGCCGTGATTTTGCGCCACAAACAGGAAAGGATTGCTCTCGCCGTGGCCGTGTGCGTCACAGGCGAAGCTTGGCGCGCGATCCTGCACCTGTGTGACCCCAGTGCCTCTTTCACTTGTATTGGAAATGGAAAGATTTATACTTGCTTAAATAATACGTGTTAAATAGAGTATGCGGTGCTTGGTGCCGTCCGGCGTATGGGACTTCCCCCTACTGCCAATACCGAATAGTCGTTCATGACATTTTACCATAAGATAAACAAAACAATTATAAGGTTGCCTTTAAATAAATTATATATCAAATAGATTGTAAAACCATTGCGCTTCCATCTAACAAGCAATGTGTTCGAGAAAAATCATTACAGCAGCTTATAGAACTGCTAGTTCTAGTTTCTATTTAAAATATGTATTATGATGTACATTAAAAATCTCATTCCTTATTGTCTACTTATTTGGAAATATTTACGAAATAAACAAAAAACATTTACTATGACAAATACACAAGCAGTGCTAAAGATAGAAGTTTATTGATTATGCAGAAGATATCAGAAAATACTATAATCGAAATTAAATAGGTACTAAACTCTATTTCTACTAACTTCTATTTCTACTATTAAAATAAATAGGCAGTATATATCTATAGCAAAAATAGATGGACAGTTTTATAGAAAATCGATTCTTTATTATCAACCTCATATATGATAACGTACTAATCAGCTCCTCCACTTACCCCATAAAGATGGGTCGAGATTTTCTTGAATTGAAAACTCAACTGACTAGCGATAAAGCAAAGAAAGAAACTGAATGCGGTAGTAGAAATGAGAAAAAAAGATAACACAGTACTTTTGCTTGCAGTTCTTAGGCGTTCTAATGAAGCAATTTTTCCATGTTAGATGTATCTGTCCTCGTAAAGGCGCACTTGGCTGAGCATGGAACTCATAAAGCAGCACTACGGCGGACCAACTATATAGTTATAGCGCTGGGACACGGACACATGATCGAGGGAAATCACATCGTGTAACTACGCTTTGTAATGAAAAAGTTTTCGTTAAAGCCATCATCGTGCATTAATATATACAAAATAGTGGTTGATAAATTCCGCTACTACTAAAAAAACCCGTTGAAACTAAACATAATGTATAACACTGCGTGACAAAAATAGCACTTTTGTTTTTATTCCTCGAACTTTTTCTTTAAATCTACTTAGAATTGTACGCTTCCAAATATACCTTCCGTTCTTCTGTAACAGCTCCTGTTTTTGAGTTTTGGGAAACTACCCCCATTACTTATTTCAACAATAATTATCGCAGTTATTCGTTAACCTAAAAGCTTTATCTGCAGTTTTGGTATGGTTCCGACTCATATATTGTGCACATTTTAGATAGTTTTTGATACATCTATGGTAAATGTTTTCGAGAAATACCAAAAACCTATATCAAACTGCGTAAAGACAGCATACATCAACTTTAAAATTGAATTTCGCAATCAATATAGAACATGGCTTTTACATACTATGCGCGTAGTGTGTTTACTTTAATGCTCCAAAGGTAAAAAAAATGCTATAATTCTAATGCAGCCACAATTTAGAAAAAAACCTCAGAATTACCACGGTGACTGTTTCTTCTGTGTGGTAAATATCAATGAAATAAATTCAGGCAATAGAAGCAAATGATCATAGGCCATAACCCCAAAATTTGGGGTCTACTTACGATCAGCTATACGAAATTACATCAAAAGAACATCAAAATTTTCTGCCTACCACGTCATGAATTAAAAGACCAACAATAAAAGAGAATACAGTAAGAGTTAAATATGATAAATTTGATGATCTCCAAATTAGGCAACTCATAAAGAACCGACGGTTCGCAAATTCTGTAAAAAAAATTGATAAAAAAACAGAGAGTCAGGCAAGAAATCCACCTATACCGACTTCTTTTGCAAACCTTTTTGCTGTGAACTTGATGGCGTATCTTGTGATCTCTTGTCTTACATTTTTGGGCGTTTAGAATGATCCTTAGAATCTTATTTTGAAATTTTTGAACGATGTTTGTATTACTCCTGCATGCTGTTCCCCAAAGTGTTATTCCGAATAGGGCTCAAAAATAGTGTAAAATTTGTCATCAGTATATAATCTAGAAAATCTAATTTCTTCGCAATTAATATTATAATGCGTTTTACTTCTCATCGTTGACAATAAAAATCGCCAGTAATAAGTAATATGTACTTTTGTTGAAAAAGTTATAAAGTACAACATTTTCAGAAGCTAGAAGACCATTCAAAAAAAATTCAATTGATACAACATTTTAGAATGCTGACTAAGATCATCCCACTATATGTTCAAATGTTATAAATTATTATGTGCAATAGTCATTACCTTTTTCTTTATCAAATCATCAGAGATCTGAACTGTATTAATAAATCAACAATGAAGTGCTATTTGATTTGAAAATAATAGCACGATAATTCACAAGTATGTGTGTGATGGGTGCCGTGTATCTGTATATGAATGAGCTTGTGATAAACTATTGTTTATTTTCATTTGTGAAAATTTATTTTACAGCATATAAGCTGATGAAATTTTTGTGTGAACAAATAAAATACAGTAAATGAACTAAATTAATTATAGCGTGAAAAAAATATTGCATCAGTAACATAATGATAATACATCATTTTCTTGTTTTATTGACCTTACAATCTGGTTCATTAGCCATTAAATAAATATTTAATAAATCATCTAAATAGTAATCGTATTGCAACTGAACCACTTTTCTATAATATCTAAAATACTTAATATTTATTTCGCAAATTTCAATCAATTAGTTTATTTTCCTCATCAGAAACAATGGGGTGGTTTCGAGAGGTTCATGGTAACCCCGCCTAATTCTATAGCACTCTGTTATCGCACGTATGAGAAATGGAGGTCGCCTGGAAATAAGGTTT
>NW_020536991.1:0-19556 GCF_003426905.1 Ctenocephalides felis | reverse complement strand
TTTTTTAACTTCCCGTAGGGCAAGTTATAGTAATCGCAAAAAAATCGAAAATGAAAATGTTTATATATCTTTACGTTTCAGAGGTTTCTGAACATTTTGGCATACCTTAGAAAAAATGGATGTATGTGTGTGTTTTTTTTTTTTTTTTTTTTTTTGTATAGCGAAGGAAATACATTTACGTATTCAACAGACGTGGAATTGTCTGGATATGTCGGACTCAACGATGTTAATACCGACTAAAACCTCCGCTTTCCCCAGGCCTTGTAACCCCCACGGAAACCGCCGTTAGGCATTACTTCGCGGGGAAGGATCTAGCAACAGCTTTTTCTAATTGTAGCTAAGATGTCATACATCTTTCATTCGCTCTTTTTCTCTCAATGAAACGTAGTGTTATGATGACTTCTGTAACATACGAACTACTGGCGTTCCAAGCATCTTCTGATAAAAGCATTGATTCAATCAATGTTTCTGGTTGAATCCTTTGCTTTAAGATTCTTTCCAGTTTATTCCGCTGTGCACTGAAGCGCGGACACACAAAGAAAACATGTTCCGCATCTTCATTAAATCCTTGGCAAGCTGGACATTCAGGAGAATCATCGTGCTTAAATCGGTGGAGATAAGCCCGAAAGCAACCGTGTCCAGACAGCATCTGCGTTAAATAATAATTGACTTCTCCATGTCTCCTGTTCAGCCAAACGTTGATATTAGGTATAAGACGGTGCGTCCATCTACCCTTTTCGGCGGCGTCCCACTGTAATTGCCATCGTCTTATGCTGTTTTTACGTTCTTGGGTTCTCAGATCATCATCGCTTAGTGTCGTTGACCTCTTGCGTTGGTAAAGATTTTTTCTTTCCTCAGCTAAGACTCTAAGAGGCAGAGTCCCGGCAATGACACATACCGCTTCCTCAGATATTGTGCGGAAGCCGCATACTATTCGTAACGCACTCAAGCGGTAAACGGGGCCAGCTTTCCTCCATGATTCTTGGACCTCTAATGCGTCTGCCCAAATAGGTATTCCATAAGTGAGCACTGACGCAACCACTAATGAAAGTGTGAGTCTTCTGCTCTGTTTTGGTCCGCCGATGTTAGGCATCAATCGTGCAAGACAAGTTCTCACTACAGATGCTTTGTCACTTACTCGTTTCACATGTTGCTTGAAATTCAGTCGGGCGTCAAGCATCACTCCCAAGTATTGGATGTAAGGTTGTGATATGATCTCTTGTTCCCCGACTTTCAGTCTAATAGTCTCTATAGTTTTTCTGCTGGTGATGAGTACTGCTTCCGTCTTTTGTGTAGCTAGTTGAAGACTAACAGTATCCATCCACCGGTTTACTTTCTCGAAGGTAATGTCGAAAATATGACGTATTTCGTCTACATGTTTCGCAACAATCACTACGGCTACGTCGTCCGCGTATGCCACTAGTTTGGCGCGTCTTGGGATCTTTAATCTCAAAAGCCCGTCATACATAACATTCCACAGAAGTGGTCCAAGAACTGAGCCTTGAGGAACACCTCCGGTGATATTATATTCTTTTGGGCCGTTCATCGTGTCATACTTCAGGACCCTATTCGTAAAATAGCTTGCCACTATTCTACATATGTAGCCCGGTACATTCTTTTCTACAAGAGCTTGCATTATGCAGTCCCAATTTGCGCAGTTGAAAGCGTTCCTGATGTCTAGTGTGGCCACAAGGCAGTACTCTTTTGTACCTCCCTTCCATCTTGTTCCTTCGATCGCTTTTTTGGCAGTATCGACAACTAGCTTTATTGCGTCCAGGGTTGATCGTCCTTTCCGGAATCCATACTGGTTGTCCGCCAGAAGTGGGTCAACGACTGCCTCAATTCTTTGATGAATTATTCGTTCCAATATCTTACCAGCCGTATCTAACATGCAGAGTGGACGGTAAGATGAAGGCTCTTCTGGCGGCTTATTTTTCTTAGGAAGAAGTACAAGCCGCTGTTGCTTCCACTTTCTGGGAAAAGTCCCTTCTTTCAGGCATGTGTTGTAAACGTCTAGAAATAGCGATGGCGCTGCCTTAATGATGGTTTTTAGTGCAATGTTAGGAATACCATCCAATCCTGGCGCTTTATTATTTCCAATGCGGTTACATGCCTCCATTAACTCATCTTCAGTGACTGGTGGGATGCCATCCAGAGTACTTAATGCCAACTGGTAGCTGAAACTACGCTGCTGTGGAAACAACGCAGTTACAACTTTCCGAAGAAAATGAGGACACGTTGGCGACTGCACTTGCTGCTTTTTCAGCAGTTTCATGACCACCTTATAAGGTCTACCCCAAACGTCTTTGTCCACCTCACAAATGAGATCTTTCCAGCATCTTTGTTTACTTTCTTTGATGGCCCTATTCAATTCTCGACGAGATTTTTTGTACTCTGCAATTAGTTCCTCGCTGTTAGGTCGCTTATATCCACGCTGTGATATCCTTCTCTTTCTGTGGCATTCTTTACGAAGAGCGCTGATATTATCATTCCACCAATAGACGGCAGGTCTTAAATTTATGCCACCCTTTCGGGGCATACTGGCATCACAGGCCTGGGTCATTCTTTTTATCAGGGTTTTGGTTCTTTCTTCCGCGCATCCAGTGTTGATCGGGTTAACGTCAAGGGCTATTAGCAATGCATCTCGGTCAAAAGATTTTGTTTTCCAACCAGCGCTGTTAACTTGCTTGATAGGTCTTTCAAGATTCTGTTTGGACGATATTTCCCAAAGTATTGCATTGTGATCGCTGGCTGTGTACATATCCATCACCCTCCAGTTACAGTTACCTCTGACGAGACTAGTGCTGACGAAGGTGAGGTCTATAATCGAGCTTGCTTCGCCTTTGGTGTAGGTCGGCGTATCGCCATTATTGAGCAGGACAACATCTAGTTTACTAAAAGCTTCTAGTATTGCTTTTCCTCGTGCGTTTGTGTACTTGCTGCCCCAGTCAACTGCCCAGGAGTTGAAGTCTCCGGCTATCGCAACTGGATGATGTTGCTTAGCGTCCTCGGTCAGTCGGTCCAAAAAGTCAGTGAATTCCACAAAGGAGAAGCTAGGTGGTGCATAACAGCTGTAGAAGCGGATGCCATCTATTGTTGCTGATACAAATCCGACACTGCGTTTGGTAATTGTGCCCTGGAAGGTAAGCTTGTTACTGGACCAAATAACAGCTTTAGTGGTTGTGTCCGCTTCCCATAGTTCGCCAGTTAGATGCTTGTATGGCTCTGCTAGGAGCACAAGATCAAGCTTCAGCTCTCGTACTGTCTGCATAAGCAGATCATGTGCAGCTTCACAATGATTTAAATTTAGCTGCAATATCTTCATGCTTTTTTAATTGATGCCTTCTCGAGTGCCTCTTTATATACAGGACATCTGTAGGTTCCTGCATGGTGGGCAGCATCCTCTGCGCTTCGGTGTTCAGCGCATAGTGCACATTTTGCTGGATTTGGACAACTGGCGATCTTGTGTCCTTCTTGTCCGCACCTAATGCAAAGGTTGGAACGGATCACTTTACTTCTGCACTGGAATCCGTGATGCCCGAAAAGCCAACATTTGTAACACTTGGTTGGCCTATTGGTTGTTTTTATACGGCAGTTTACCCAGCCAATTCGGATTTTGCTGTTTCCTTCAAGCAATTTCAGCGCCGTGGCTGCTGGTAACGTTACTGTAGCCACCTGGGTGCCTCTGTAGGCTTTACGTAACTTGATTGCCTCCGCCGGTGTTTCACTGGCTTCTCCAAGTGCATTTTTTAGAGCAGTCTGAATGTCGGCCTTAGTTGTATCGTCATCAATGTCTCTGATTTCGATTATTTCTTGTGGCCCTTTGCAAAACACTTTGGCGTCATCTTTAAGAATACTCGCGATTGCCTGTTGCAGTGCTTGGCCTTTATCTGCACACTTTCTCGAGATTGTAAGCAACATGTCTCCGGTCCTGGTCTTGTTAATCTTATCTACCGTCGTTTGGACTTGCTCGTCAGGAATGTCCTGTTTTAGTCGACGCAGTATCTCGGCATACTTTGCCTTTCTGCTGGTCGAATTAGGACTACGTCTGGTTTGAGAAATTTCCGCGTTTTCTTCCTCTTAGGTTCCGGCCGGCGCTCTTTTGGCTGCTGCTTTGCAAGCTGCTCTTTGGCTAGCCTTCTTTTTTCTTTTTTTGATTGAACCTTATGCCAATCAGTCACCTCTTTTGTTTGGCTTTCTGTTCTGCCACGATTTTCGGTGGACTTGATTTTAGGTCTTTCTTTTTTACGACCTGACCATACGTCGGGTCTGGAGAGTTCCGGTCCTTTCTCTTTCCAGTGCTCAAGATCTTCTTTTTTACTTCTTCAGCGACCGATTCATCGTCGGCTTCAGCTCCGGTGTCTCTCGCTTCTTCAATTGCCACAACAGTTTGGCTATTTCTTTTTGGTGAGGGATGCCGTAGGTTCTCCAACCATCGATTATCGAGGTCGAGAAAACGTGTCATGGCAGTTGCAACACTACTCGTTTTGTCTTAATCTCCATGTGAATGTTGGATTTCGACTTAATCATCTTGTGGAGGTCAGTAAGAAGTGTTTCGAGGCGTTTCAGTGCCTCCATCCTTTGATTTTCCACGCTCTTTTTTATACTCCCAGTAGCATTTCTTGACAGCGAAGCCATGGGGTCCACTACGCTGTCCAAACGGTCGCATGATGACGACGACTTCGGGCCCGTTCGCAAACCCTCGGCCGCCGGTACTGAGGTATCCCTCCTCTGTACTGTAAACGATTCTACTTTATTATTCTCCATATTCATTAGACATTCTTCCGCTTTGCATGGTCAGGTGGAGTGGATGTATGTGTGTGTGTGTGTGTGTGTGTGTGTGTGTGGGTGTGTGTTGTTGTGTGTGTGTGTGTGTATGTATGTATGTGTGTGTATGTATGTGCGGATACAAATTTTCGTCGACGATTTCGGGAACACGGATCAACCGATTTGAATAATTCAAAAAACATTCGATCCGTATTGATAAGGAGACGTGCTGATTACTTTTTGGCAAAGGCAGGTCAAGCCGTTCCGAAGATACGGGGCAAAAAGTCCGAAAACGGTAACTCAGTTTTTAAGAGAACGGAGCGTCCGATTTTAATAATTCAAAAAACATTTTATTTGTATTGACAAGATGAAGAATCGATACAACTTTCATGAAGGTAGGTCCAGCGGTTTCGGAGATATAGGAAAAAGTAAAAAAATGAGCCATTTGGCGGTCAAAAATGATCATTAGACATATGCACATCAAATTATCAGACATTTTATAGAGATTTTAACAATAAGTATACATTTTGTTAACATTCCTATCGGTTCCGTACCAATGCTTATGCGTTAGACAGCGACGCGGCGCTTACGCGCTTTAATTTTGTCCCTATGTAGTTAAAGCAGTACGATTGCTTTGAAAAAAAGTTCAGATCTTCGACAATATGTCAAAATAAAGAAAAAAAATTTTTTTCAAAAAAAAAAGTTTTTAAAAAAAAAAAATTTTTTTTTTTAATTTTTTTTTTTTCAAAAAAATTAATTTTTTGTCCAATTTATAGTTTCTCTCGAAAATCTTATTTTTTCAAAGTAATTTTTTTTTCAAAAATGTTAATCGTTTTAAAAAAAAATAATAATTTTTGGTACGGAAGTTCCAGCAATTTGCCTTAAGGCACGATGCCCTAATTGCCTTAAGACAGAATTCCACTTACAGCTAGTTATTATCTATTTTTTCACATTGTAATTCATGTTGCCTGAGTCTCTTTTCTAAGTTCTGGCAGGTCTGGCCAATATAAGAGCAATTACAATCCAAACAATTTACTTTATAAACTATATCTTTCTTTTTTGTTAATGGAGTTTCATCTTTAATTTTGGAATATAAAAATTTTAATTGTTTTAATGAAGAAAAAGTAATACGAATATTGTTTTTTTTGAAAAGTCTTTTTGATAATTGGTTAAAATTATTGTCAAGATATGGAAAATTAATGAAAAAAGTTTTTTCAGGAACACTTGTTTTGCCAGGCTCTTTCGGTTTCTTATCAAGAGGTTCAAGTAATTTTGCGACTCTATTTTTAATAATTGGACAAATTAACTTATATGGAAAATTATTGCCAAGTAGGATCGTTTTAACTAATTTTATGTTTGTATCATGAAACAGCGGATCAGATAATAAAATAGCGTGATCTACATGAGCATGGCAGAATCAATGTTAATAGTTCGGACTAACAATAGCATAAATCTAAGAACCGACACAAATATTTTACATGACACTTATATAAACATCATTAATAATTTTTAAATTTTTTTCATTTATCTTATTCTTTTCAATAAATTAATTTGTTTTTTCATTTTTATCGATTTTTTGTATGCGATAGGCACTCCTTTTGTTTACATTATAATGATATCCATTCTGTCTCCATCTAGATAAGTACTTCAAATTTGTTTAGAATATTTCTGTAAGTGTTATGTGTTTCTTTAGTACCGTGTCAAGCATTGCAAGGAATAGTTGGTGTTTTTTGTATATCAAAAATTAAATGAAATTTAAATAAGTTATTAAAGAATGTGTAGTATATAAGTAACTGTTTTTGAAATTACACTGATGATGAGACACACCATAGTCTCGAAACGTCTGTAATCATAAAATAAAGTTGTGTTAAACAAATCTGAGTGCTGTTTTGTTCATATTAAACAATTAATATATATATATATATATATTATAAATGCAATCAATAGATGGTAATACGATGTTTGCATATAAGAGTATTTTCCAGTGACTGATTATTAATTAATAAAAGTATATAATATTCAGGCCTGAGTTTTCTTATATTTACTGATACACATTTATGAAAAAACTTGGATTTGAGCGCATTGGGTCTAAACCGCTGTAGCAACATTGCTGGTTTCAAATGAATAAATAAATATATGCACATATAGCAAAGAAAAAAAAATCAAAGAGTAGTAGTAAAATTCAAAATGTTGAGAAGTTTTGAATGACGTTATCCAGAAATGTAGATGCATATACATGTTAATTAATGAAATTATAATGGGAAACGTGTAAATAATTATTCACGCTTACTGCGCCCGCCGCGCATAAGCGCGAATGCATCACAGAAGTGAATGAATAGAGTAGAGCCGGCTAATTGTGTTCACTCTTCAGTCATATTATGCGAAATTGTACAACTAATGAAACTTAATGCAGCCACTCTTTGTGGCTGGATGCTCGACTGCTCAAATGAAATGTATAAAACCGGGAATTAAAATCAACTTGAGAGTAAACATTGAATTGAAATTAAAATATTTGCGACGAACACTTCATTCCTGGCGGCGAAATCTATAAAGCAAATTAAAAATATTCATAATTAGATAGATAGTCTAAGATACTCTTACGCAACGTTAACTAGTAAATTTTAAAAAATAATTCTGGATTATAGATTATAATTATAGATTTTAAACGAGAAATAATTTTGGTAGATAATCGTGAAGTAATATGTAAATGTGTGATACAGCGATAGAACCTAGTTATTTGAAAGAATATTATATTACAGAAAATATGAATGCAATTATAATAAATAATATAATATTCACAGAAAACGAATTAATAAATATCACACAATATAATAAAGCATTGTTAAGTTAGATTTAAATTTAATTTTTGATTTTTAACTAAGTAATAATTTATTTAATTATGTACATGGAATTTTGCTTGTATAGAATTTATTTGAATCGGAACGGCCGTTTTTCGAGAAAAGGCCAAAGTAAGATCAAATTTTGGCTCACTCCAAATTTTGTTATCAAACGATTTAAAATGGCTCAAAACGTCGAAAAATCCGAAATAAGCAAATCGAATATTCTGGTAAAAACAAACTTCTTCCGCGGTGAATTTAAAAATTATTTTGAAGAAACTGCATAATAAAATAAGGAAATTTTTGTTCTCATGAAATTAATTTCTGTACGACAAAAAAGAGCTATGAATGTTTTAAAAACAAAGATAAAATAACGCTATTGAGCATCAGAAATATTTAAAACCAGCCCGAACAAAAATAGTCTATTATGCCTGTATAGGTTTCGGTGATGCTAAATTCAACGGAAATATCAGAAAGCGAAACGTATTACTTTATACGGCGCATAAATTTTTGTAAATGTGCTTAAACGTATAAAAAGGAAACAGTTAAGCGCTATCCGGGCAACATATCATTGTGAATATCCAATTCTAATACATCTCAATTCACGGGAACGCCATACTATTAGGCAAGCTTATAGAGGCCGTATATATAGAGATGGGCCTGGCTCCCCAAAATTTCCCATAAGCTGGAAGGCATTGTTACGCAGAGATTCTTTCTATCATGCACTTAATCTAGAAAGATCCATTTTCAGTATCAGTTCAATATACTCTGTACACTCTTGTATTAGGTCATTTTATTTAGACGTAAAATTTGGTTTTCTAGGGACGCATCATACGATAATTTCAATACAATCTTAATGATAGTTTTTTTAAACATAACAAATCTATAAAACAACCAATCTGATAAATTTGAGTATTGTGATACTGTATACTGCTGTAAGTTTTTTGTTATCATTAAGTACATCGGTATTATTCACCTTCTATGTGTGTTTATATCCGAATTACATTGACAATTTTCAATTTACTACTGCCAAATTTCGAATGAGATTCGCGCGCTTTCTGCATCGGCACAGCGTGCAAACATACATAAATTTCCATAGCATCAGACAAGAAAAAATTCAATTAAATAAAAACGTTATATATTATTCTATTTCCCTCTGCTATCGCCTCTGAATGGTTTTATATGCGAAATTTTCCACGGGTCGGTCGGGCCCGAAAGGGATTATATCATGAACTGAAATACGAGCGCTGAAGTGAGATGAAAACGCGGATTAATAACTTGTGTGTCGTATTTTCCTCAGCAATGGCGATGCAATATTTATATTCATTTTTATAACGTGTATTAAATAACACTTCCTCTATATGCAATCTATGTTTTCAGAATGAGCTGCGCTAATTCATTCAATGGAAACGCTTGTTGAAAGAGAAAGAGTTTAGTTCTTTATTTTTTGCGACTGGTCGGCCACACGTATTAAATGAATTCGATTATTAAATGAATTAATAATTCAAAATGATAAAAACATACTTCTTTATTTATTGCTAGAAAAATATTTATTAATAATGAATGAGAAAAATTGATAAAAAAATTATAAATCAGTTTACGTGATTATTATGAGATCAATGATTATGATTCTACATGGACTTTAAAAGTAATTTATTTTGTTTGATAAAAAAATCATGATACATAAGAAAACTGTTTTACGTTAAATTATCTATAAAGTTTCATTACTCTAAATCAACATAGTTTAGCAATATCTAAGATATCCAAAAAATATTTATATATAGGATTTACTTCTGTGTAATAAACAGGATCATCAATTTTTATGCGAGCATAACAAAGATCAATATATTCGTAAGTCATCATAAATCGTGAGTTATGGTTATTGAAATATTTCTTCGATAAAATTAGTAGCAGGCATAAATAAACCATTCGAGTTGCTGAAGTATAATTAAAACAGATGAATAAAATTACGATTTTGGAATTACAAATAAAGTATATTGTACTATTTTGATAAATTAGTGCAATGTAATAGATTTATGATATATATATTTTATATTTTAGCTATATTGATCTATCTATATTGATATATCAAAAGTGCTAGATAATACTTTATATAAAAGAATATTTATTATAAAAGAATTATAGAAAATATATAATAATGGAAAATTAAGTTAAATTTATACTAACAAGTGAGGGTTTATTTTCATAGTATGATAAGCATTTTGTGCCATTTAAAACAATTCATTGAATTTACTGATTTTAACATTTTGGGAAAAAAATTTAAGCATTGTATCTATTCAATTATTATTATTTTATTTATTTTAATTATCATCTATTTTAATGAAGGATTATAAACGACAAAGTAGCAATGAAAATGAATTTAAAAGACTAGTCATAAGACAAAATAAAAGGAAACGGCAGCAGTCAATATATAATAAATTGATAATATTTTAAATGATAAATATGAAATTATGCGTTATTTTGCATACTATAATAAGTTACAAAATTTATCATTTTTATATATAAAATTCCAATATACCTATCCTGAAACAATTATTATTGCTTTATGAATCATCTATTGAAATTGCGCTAAACAGACTAATATTCATTACATGCATCTGTACATCAAATTTTGTACCATTGATTTCCAAATATTTTTCTGTATCTAGAAAGAATCAATCAAATGTAATTTGTAGACATCAATCAATGTATAAATAGTAATATATATTTTTATATCAAGATATTTTCATCATTCTTTCTAATTCCCTGATCAAATAAACCTATCTAATGACAAATAAAACAAAATCAGCAAACCGAACGCGGCATTATCTCCTGGAGGCACTGTTCAGTCACGTTATCAGATCAAGAACAATATCCCTAATAAAACATGGAAGTCGCATGAAATCCAATACGAAATTCTTTGGCAATTCCTCACTCCCATCCCTCTTTTGGGTTGATGTAGGAGGTTTATCTCACTTATTCAACCCCAAACGACGGCCTAATCTCACAAAGTGCGCGGGATTTTCAGATGACCGCAAAACTTTTTGATCATTGCCGACGGCCGGGAATTACTTAACCAGTCATCTCCGACTGGACGACCACGGCCAAACAAGCCACGTGTTTTGGCGATAACAATAAATTGAGTGGAAATAATTGCAAACATCTATCTAGAAAGATAAGAGTCATGGTAATTTTGAATATATTAATTTTAACAAATAATAAAATTGTAAAATTTGTTTATTGAAATATATTGCAATCCTAAATAACAAAATTCAAAATGCGTCACTACAAAAAACAAAGGCAAATTTGCTTAAATTTCAAAAATACATTTTGAATTTTCATATTAACATTTTAGTAAAAAAAACTTCATGCTTTGCCAAATTCTATCCTGCATCTCTTTCCTGACCTAGTGTGATTTAATCGTAATATTAAAAATTCAAATAAAGTAAATAATAAATCAAATCAAATTTTATAGAAGTTTCCAAAAAGAAACATTACAATTTGATATTTTGAATCGATTAGAGCCTCGTGGCCAAATGTACTTGATTACAAAGGAAATAGAAAAAAGCATTTGTTGTATTGAAACACACGAAACTGACTTGAATTGCAAGCAAATATTAACGAATTCAAAGGATAATTGACTATTTGTTTTTTGGTTTTTGTGATAATTTTACGTAATTAGTGGATATCACGTTGATGATTACCATTTCTATAATAAAAATAAAGTTACATAATGTATACTTTTTATAAAAGTCTATAAATCTTTAGACAGTGCAGCCTCAACCTGTATGTAGTAAGTGCAGTATGTAATCTACGAAATATTAGAAAAACTAAGGACAATGAAAAAACCTAATTTTGAGTTGTACAGAAAATGTAAGAAAAATCACACACAAATAAATTTTTGAAAACTGCTATACCTAAGTAATATATTAACAATTAATTCGACTCGGGCGCGTCTTGTTTGACAAACAAACGGCGTTTTGTTCGCATAGAAACGGTTGCAATGATTTTGTCGTTTGTCCACAGACCGCAGAACGACGTGTGCATGTGTGCAGCAACCTCATTCTAGACATTAAACCTGAATTCCGAAGTGGGTTTTGAGCTTTCCGAGCTTTTCGAGCTTTCCGAACCGGTTCTACAGTCTGCGTTTTGCGTTTGCGTTCTATGTTTTCATTTAAACTTGTTTACCATAAATCAAGCAAGGAGAAAGCTCTTGGAACAAGAGCGAGAGAGATCGAAGTCGAGACCGAAATAAGCATAACAGAGGCCCCAGAGGAGATGCCGTCGAGTTTTGGGAGTTTTTATCTGTGCCACTGTGCCGATGATTAATTGTGGATGCAACCTGCTGTTGCTGAAAATCTACGCAGAGACTCGTCTTGGAAAATGATTCAACTTTCAAATAATATGAAAATCTCATTTGCCATGATTTATTGTTCCAGGGAATATTGACATATTATGAACTAACTAAAATAGAAACGTTATAATCACTTTTTAAACTCAAAACAATTTTTGTTATTTATCGGTTCAAAGAAATATTTGATATAATAGTATTTCATTCAAATAAACATGTCAATAACTTTTTCATGTAATTTAATTTGCAATCAAAATGAAATCTTCGCATTGATAAAAATCTGTTTAAGGCACAAACAAAAAAACAAAAAAAGAATCAAATTTAAAAAAAAGTAATCTATAACTCTATACTGATTAATGTTAGAGGCTGTATAAGGAGCTAATCATAATTATTAACTTCCCGTAGGCTAAGTTATAGTAATACCAAAGAGTGTGAAATGAAAAATTTTGCATATCTTTACGTTTCGAAGGTTTCTGAACATATTGGCATGCATAGAAAAAATAAATGTGTGTATGTACATTTGGATACAATTTTTCCAATTTTGTAATTCAGATTTATAGTGTTTATATATAAAAATGAGAAATATGAATAAAGATTTTTACAAGTACTCCCAAAAATACCCCGATTGCGTTTTATTAATATTTATAATAATTATTAAATTTTTTTTAGAACTTTTAATAATACTCACTGATAAATTTTTATTGGTGATTGATTATTCTTATTTTGAAAATATTTAATTACTGTTCTAGCAATTTGTCTTAAGGCTTAATGCCATGCACTACTACTTTCAATAATACTCTAATGCCTCTAATTAGTTTAGGTAATAAACGGCATTAAAACCCCATTGAGTTATTTGTGAATATGCGAAATAGATAAAATAAGGACGACGTTGTCTAAAATATCTAAACTGATGAAAATGATAGCATATATATGCGTACATATGTATTTACGATGAATGTAAGTGGATTACAAACTAAATAAAGTGTAGTGGTGTTACAATATGAACCCACGATAGAACACAAATAATATACTTTTTTATGACATTATTTTTTTTAATTATTATTAATACTTCAGCAGGAAAGAAATCTAATACTAAAGCTGAGCTAAATGAAGTGTATCAAAAAACAATTTCTTGATTTGTAATCTAGATCATTTACTAGAGCTATAGTTTTTCACTAAAATCGAGTAGAAAAAATATTGAGTTACCTAGCTAAATTTTCCAAAATTTTCATTTGAGCAGGTGGGATGCAAAGTCACGGCTCTGAAGTAAAATTACACAATCTATTTTGATCATGGTTACACTGCCTGAAGCGCACAATATTAGCAAAGTTCTAATTCGCAGCTGACCTATGGGACCAGTGCTCCGAGAAGTTCGTGCTATCTTAATTGCTAGTGGCATGTTCGTACAGCGTGGCTACGCGCCTGGAAGCTCCGGTTGAGCTTATGTAAGCTTTATTGAGCTTTCGCGTAAATAAGGTCAAATTTATGACGTAATTTTACTTTAAGCGAATCGCAGTCACAAGCTAAATTCGTACAGTACAACACAGAGTTCTTAAAATTAATTTATTTGCTGATGTGATTAATTAACTAAAATGGATACTGATAGGATGATTTGCATGAAGAGACAACAATATAATGTTTGTCAGCAAATAGATTTTTGTATTAAGATTATTCGAGTATAATTAAAAATAAAATTTGATATGTTATCAACACAGATAAAACAAATGAATAAACAGAATATTCGTCGTAAACTTATTTTGTCAAATATATTTAAGTTCATGAAATATAACGTGGCAGAATTCATCAAGCAATTTTGAAATAGAAAATAATAAAATTTATAAATATTTGTTATTATTATATATATAATATATATATATATATATATATATATTATATTATATATTAGAGCGGGTCGATTTGTGTGGGTCAAAAAATATGAGTAAACGTGGAACTTAACAAATTACTGAAAGTCGATATCATTAGGAAAATATAAATTATAAATACCAGTAATAAACTTCAACACAGATCGAAATATATTAAAAAACAAATTAGGGCAATAATTGTATAAAGTCAAAGACATAACTTGAATAATTAAGGTCAGTAATAACAAAAATATGAATTATACATAATCCAAATATATAAAATTATACAATAGTAAAAATACGCTAATCTTAAAACTTATAAAGTTAATGACATAAAAAAATCGGCTTAAAAATTTTAATTGTTTAGTTTAAATATTAGGAGAGTATAAAACAAAAGTTAAAAATATAGTACCTACTACAAAACCAATTTAAAACGCAAAAAATAAACGAAAATCATAATTATTAGTATTTAATGTACAAAAAAAACTAGAATTTTAAGAGTTAAATAGTTATGAAAACTAGCATATAATTATATAGAGTTATATAATAATTTGCATTAGAAAGTAAAAATAAATACAAGTAAGCATAAATATAAAACAATGTATGTTTTATCACAAATCATTCATAGGGTATGCTTTGCGTTCTCGAGCATTTTACACGACAGCTACTTACTGACCTGAAATGAATTTTTCGAGAAAAATTATCAAGAAAATCTCGACTTCATATTTAATTTAAATATTTGATGCGCACATATATTTAAATACACTTCTGACAGGGGGTAGATATAGTGTTCCGCACAAAATAACAAGAGATTTATTATAGTAGATATGAGAACGAAAAGTCAAATTTTAGATTTATAATATTGTATTATGCCGAAAGGCTCTCCTTGCGTTTTATTCAAGAGGTGAAAAATGACAAGAGATATTCGAGGTTATATTTCAGCGAGATGTTGTTTAAAGTCAAATATTATTCTTGAAGATGTGGAACAGAGAAGTGAACATTCGGTTATAAAGAACGAGTGCTCCAAATGAAAAGGGATTTAAATATTAAGCATGCTATTTTCGTACGCATTCGAATGCTTCATAATGCGAGACAGGAAAATATATAATTCATAGTTAGTATAAAATATTTTACAATAGAACGGTATTATAGAAAATAATGCGAATTACAGATACAATATTATCATATGTGATTATTTGATACAAAATATAGACTTCAAAATGAAGTTATATTAAAATTTTAGTTGAATTTTATCAAAACTACAAGAATTTTATTGGAGAAGTATTAATCGTAATATGTACCTATATGAAATATGTATTACAGGGAATATATGAAATACTAACATGATCCTCTCCTCTCCTCTTTATTACATGATATATAATGTATAGATAATGTGCAAATCCATATGACATTTGTTGTATAAGATATTGAAACATTAACCGCTAATAAAAAGCCTATTTAATATATGAATAAACTTATAAATAATATATTTACAAGTAGAAGTAGAATATATATATATATATATAT
Organism: Ctenocephalides felis; assembly: GCF_003426905.1. Lineage (NCBI taxonomy): Eukaryota > Metazoa > Arthropoda > Insecta > Siphonaptera > Pulicidae > Ctenocephalides > Ctenocephalides felis. The sequence goes on along the minus strand of NW_020536991.1, from coordinate 4,212 downwards.
ATATATATATGTATATATATTATAGCCCGCTTAGCCTTATCACTGGTCTCAGAAAAGTCTTGATCAAAATACATTAAAAGACGTTTACATAAAGGACGATATTTGATCAAAGTTCTAGAGGTATATGAAGTTGATTCCAAAATTCAAAATGTGTTATGGTTGGGCAATCCTTGATAGAAAAAAATTGTTAATAAAAGTAATTCTAAACTCAATAATAATTTTAAAAATATATGAACTAAAAATAATAATAAAAATTAGATTAGATTGAAAAACGTATTGATTTGAGATTGAATAGTAAAAATGGTAAATTGGCCTAAATTATTAATAATATACTAATAAATAAATTAGGTGTTTAATGGCTATAATAATCATTCGTGTAAAGTGATTAATGATAAAAATTTTGATCTAACTAATAATTAAAAATTAAAAAACTTGATCTGTAAGAAAATACCACGCAAAAATAAAAACTGAAAATTGTACTTGTGAAATATGTGACGTAGCAATAAGATATTATAAATTGTAACAAATATGTATAAAAGGTGATAAAAAACAAAAGCAAACTTAAAGTGTTTTAAAGACTTGGTACTAGGTTTATGTTTCTATCCGCTGCATTCAAATATTGAATAATTTGATAAAATATCTTTACAACAATAATCTTCAACATAAATGTGTATAACGGCTATGAAAGAATGTCTAGCCAGAATAAAAATGACCCAAATCGCCAGGTATTATTTATTAATTATATTATTCATTTCTATTCCAGTGCGCTAACAAACTAAGAAGGTGAAAATATAGGATTATATTTTTTAAATTGTGAACTATAAAAAATATCAAAAAAGTAAAAAAATCTCAGTGATGCCCAACCCTTACCACTTAAAATTTGGAAACAAATTTAATCGAAACGAAAAATTATATGATTACTATAGCAGTTACGAGTTTGAGCAAGGTGGGTGAAAAATTAACGCCATAAAAAAAAAAAATATGAAATAATTTACTATTAAAATAACTGGAATAAAAAAATATTTATATGGTAATAACAATCAGAAACTATTTTTGAGCTTAGCAAGTTCTCGTAAATACTTACTCAAAAACACAAACACGCAAACTTCAATACACACATGGAATATGTACAAATCAACAATATAAAAAGCATTCTAATCCACTTGGCTCTTATGTTGAAGTACATCTCTACACACCCTAGAATGTCAGAAACCGCAACAACTCATCATCAGCCGCCGCTAGAGATCAACTGTGCCGCGGCGAGTAATATTCCGCCCGCGCGGTCGTTCCAGTTTTCGCGCGTTCATAATCTATTCCCGCGGGTCGACTATGTAAATGTTTTTGTCAACGGACTTAATGGAAACGAATGCGTATGACGCGCATAGGTCGAAACGACCACGGATGCAGCATTAAAACTCGTTACGGACTACGTTTTACAATTTAGACAGAAACTTTACAATGATTTGTAGGGGGACATAAAATATATATTGCAATAAAATAAATTTAGCTGCATAGCATTTTATTTTAGTTTGTTTGCTATAATGGTTTTAATTTCATATGTTGTTTAATATATATGTTCATATAAGAATTTGATTGGCTTCTGCGTAAGAAGTCTAAGCTCACTGTTGAAAATAAGTTGCTGCTATATAAATCAATTATCAAACCAATCTGGACCTACGGAATTGAGCTCTGGGGATGTGCTTACAAATCTAATATAGCTATAATGCAGAAAACTCGGTCAAAAATTTTACGTACAATTCTTAATTCTCCATGGTACGTAACAATGAAACCATTCACAGCGACCTCAAGATGAAAACGGTGCATTTAACTTTCCAAGAATTCAAGGAAAAATACAAACGCAAAGTGGACTCACATTCGAACCCATCTATAGTTGAAATTACTAAACCTTATGGTACAAGGAGATTGAAACGACAATGACTTAGTCTTAGATTAGGTCAAATATAATATTATTATAGTAATTGTTAAACTGAGAAGATCTCATTGGAGCTCTTCTTAGGCATCGCTCTTACATTGTCATTTTAGCTCAAAGGAATCTTTATGTATTTCTGATGCTAAATAAAACGAGTTAAAAAAAAAGAGAAGAAAAAAAAATATGTTGTCCAAACTATTACATGTGGATCACCTTGAGTACTCAGGATGCATCTTAACCAAAAAAGAATTGCACGAGAAAAATCAGAACAAGTAAACGGTAGACCAGTAGAACCAAATCTGTCACAAAAAGGAGAACAATGCTGACAAGCACACTCAGTCTCGGCTTGCAAAAGAAATTGATTCTGCCGCAAAATAGTCCATTGCTATGGCAAGGCTACGTTACGTTCCCGTTTTTATACTAAATACTGTCGAAATGCCATGTATTTGCTGCTGTACGATCAGACGTTTTACACATTAGATCATTTAACAAGTTATAATTTTCACTTTTAAATATAGACGAAAAAAGGTATCTAAGTAAAAATAACCATTCTGCGCCACTGGCGTATTAAATTGAATTTAAGGGGCACAACTGGTGTAACCGCCTAAAAAAAGGTGATTTTTGGAATTTATATTACAAAAACTACTTTATCAATCATTTCAAAATTTTAGAAATGTATTTATACATGCTTTAAGAATACATAGTAAAATTTTTCAAGAAAAAAATTAAATATTTAAATATTTAAAAAAGGCCCTTAACTGCTGCAGTGATTCCGGCCTTCTACGTGGATGAAAAAAAAAAAAAAATCTCGTTAAACTAGATAATATTGTCTGTAAAGTGAACTACGATAAAAAAAATAAATTAAAAATAGACAAAATGGCGGCGTTTTAAAAAAAGTCGAATTTTACCCAAAATTTTGGTGGTTTTTCGACTGCCAAATTTCGATTTTTGATTCGATCAAAAAATCGATACTTCATTTTACGGAAAACTATATATAGAACATGTAAAATTTGATAGTTTATAGTGATCGGATCATTCATTTTTGAGTAATCACTGCAGTAAATTCGGAAAATGCTGTTTCGAGAAAAACGCGTTTAAAGATGAAATGATCGTTGTACTATATACTATATGTATTTATTTATTTATTTATTTATTTATATTTATACAATACAATTGTACAATTATAGATAATATATGGTAGATAAATTAATAGATGATAATACATATAATATAAAAATGAAATATAATTTAAAAAAATAAATGTTCACATAAAATCTTATTCTAATTTCCACAAATAATTTACTGAAAGTTATAACTCAAATACTCATCAATAGAGTAAAACACTTGCTCTTAAAAAAATGTGTTGAGTATTTTATAAAATTTACTATTTTCAACTTCTCTTTAATAGTATACTTTTTAAATGGCTGTAACTCAAAAACTATTTGAGATATCGATTTGAAATTTTAATGTTATTTTAAAGGTGTAATCTACCAAAAAATGAAAAACACAAAAATTGATTTTTTCGAAATTTTACACTAGTTGTGCTCCCAACAGTGTTAGATCAATTTTAACGATGAAAAATGCCAAGCCAATCTTCTGGGTTGTCTTTTATAAATAAAGCTACGAAGTTAAGAAATTTTATACTAGAGATAATTTCATTATAATCAAAATTAAAACTATAAAGAGATAGTTGTATAGAGAATAACTTCAGAAATCCTAACATTGAGCACAGTTATGATATATTAAATTTTTGTTACAAAATAATAAAGAAAGTAGAAAAATTTATAGCATAAATTCCATTCCAAATTAATTTATTCCATCGATAAAATATTTTACCGATCAACATCAGGAATTAGTTTGATTTCTCCAGAAACATTTACATATAATCATTTATATAAACAGTCAAGAAGCTTTGCATCTAATATCATAAGACTTCGCAGACTTAAGAAGCCATGGGGGGAGTGCACATTCAAATATTTTTACCAGTTCATTCGTATAATCAACAGTATTAAGCGATAGAACGTGCTCCATGAAATGCAGGGGGGTACGTTTTGCGAAGGCAATAAAATATAGCCCGGAATGCGAAGAGCGCGCTTGGCAAAACAATTCCGCGACGGAAGACGTTCAAATCCTCTAAAGATTTTCATGCTATTATGTACTGCTGATGTTGTTTTTGTTGAAGTCCTAGGACACGCGCGCATTAATTAATTCATTTTTTTAGAATTACATATATATGCTGTCTTGGAGATATAAATAGTAAAACAGTAAATGTATAAATAATA
>NW_020536990.1:0-23614 GCF_003426905.1 Ctenocephalides felis | reverse complement strand
GGAGCGTCCGATTTAAATAATTCACAAAACATTTTACTTTATTGACGAAATGAACAACTGGTGAAATTTTGTAAAGGCAGGTCCAGCGTCTCCGGAGATCCAATAAAAGTGAAAATAATGCCATTTGGCGGTCAAAACTGAACATTAGACATAAATATGTACATCGTATTATCAGATACCCTGTACAGATTATAATAATAAGTACAAATATTGTGTACATTTACATAGGTTCCGTATCAATGTTTGCACGTTAGACGACTACGCAGCGCTCACGAGCGTTGATATTTCGACTTCAAATCAGTGCGATTGCTTAAAACAAATCAAAAAAAAAAAAATTTCAATAAGGTCAAATTTTTCCAAAAATTTCAAAATTTCTCAAAAATCTAATTTTTTCAAAGCTTTTTTTTTTAATTTAGTTTTTGGTACGAAAAGTTTTAGCAATTTTCCTTAAGGCGCGATAAAAAGAATTACTTGTCAATTATCTTAAAAAATAAGCAAAGAATAAATTCTCAGTGGTATTATTTTCAATTTAGTACTTGTCTCGGTAGATGAACCCCAAACAAAGGGTGTTTACAATACCACACTTTTTATAGAAAATGATAAATTGTGAAATAATGAACAATAGTTGTAGAACTATTTTTACTTGATTCAGTAGAGAAATAGTTCTAGCATTCATCCATCTTTACTTCGTAGAAAGATAATTAGTGGATCTCAACATATATAATTCAATAAAAAACTGTTACAACAAGACCCTAGTTACCTTATTTTGAATATCAGGTGATATAAACCCTCTATACAATATTATTCCAGCATGAGAATTTATTTATAAAATTAGAAACAATCTTTTCGATTAATTTAAAAAACTCGTTTTTCAAGATAGAAATTGCAGTAAAATTAATTGACTGTATCTTTATTTAATCTATTAAATAGAAATTATTGCGCAAAGTTTGACCACTGACCTTACGCAGACATTTACGATTTCTACATAAATCAAAATCAATTTAAGTATAAACGGAAGAGGAAGTAATCAATAAAATAAAGAAAAATGAAAGTATAAACACATGCCATATCTATAAGATAGATAATTATTAAATTTATCAAAGGTTGGTATAGAGAAATAAAATATGGCTGGATTTATTAAATAAATTTTAGTACAAATTAAAATTGAGTATAAAATTTCAATTATCAATATTTTGTATTCCAATGTTAAGTTATTTCACCGCCTATAATATATTAATACTATACCTTTTTTATCCTCCACAAAAGTTTTGCAAGTTTTACATCGGAAAATGCATCAATTATTATGCTTTCACTATTTTTTATTAACCATTTAATTAATATGATTACGTATTTGAAAAGAAATATTATCATATTTAAAACGAAAGATATTTTTGTCGTCTCTAAATCTTGTAATTTAATCAATTGTTTTATGTTGTTTCAAATATACGGCATATAACGTATTCGCAAAATCATGAAAATTTATTAGAAGAAAACGTATAAAACAATACTTATTTTTGAAGAAAAAACATAAAAAACATAATAAAATAGTATTAAATAACAACACAAAAGAAACATTAAAAAAATTACCTTATATTCTTTGTCAAAAATATCACAAACGTCTATATAATTAATACAATCGATGACAATTACTAAACGTCTTCAGGGATAAAACTCAGAAAAGCATTTTTATGAGCTATTTAAATTTCTTGTATTATAGTTTAACTATTAAAGGTACTTTCGATATTCACTATGTTTTTTAAAAATAATAAAGACATATTAATACGTTCATTGCTACGATAACATCAGAAAAAGTTTCACAAGAATCATGGTGAATTTATTTGATAATTTAGTTAAAAATTATATTAAGGAAATTAATGTATCAAATAAAACTTTTTTTCGCCAAAATTATTCGATAAATATTATTTTTCATGCTATACATATAGGAATGACCTTCTACCAAGCCACGTATGTCAGACATATAGAATAGGGTGGGGCACAAAGATTCAATTTGAGAAATGTGTTTTTTGCTGTTTATCAAAAAGGCAGGATAAAATAAGACGGCCAGCTTAAATGCCTTATTTTTATTTTTAAAGTAATTTTAATCTGGAATAAGAGCTAAGTTTTCATGAGTATAAATTTTTTACAGAGATAACATAGTATATAACCTTGATCTGGTGTTTCGTCAAAAATATTCATCAGCGGAATGAAATTGAAATAACTAATCATTTAATTTACGTAAAACTCTTGTAAAATTGTTTTTTTTTTTAAACTTAACTTACTCTTTTATTCACTATTTTTTATTGTTTATACCTTTGCCTGAATAAAAGTTCAGTTGGTCCTTTTACGGCACACTTTTATAGAGGTTATATAAAAAAAAAACTGTTGAATCCGACTTGAAATTAACAATACATCTTATAAAGCAATTAAATAATTATTTCACCTTTGCCTGAATAAAAGTTTAGTTGGTCCTTTTACGGCACACTTTTATAGAGGTTATATAAAAAAAAATATTGAATTCAACATAAAATTAACAATACATCTTATAAAACAATTAAATAACGTAAACTTCAAAATTATATAAGGTCTCATAAACTAAACAACAATGCTCACTACCAAAAGAACTAATAACAAAAGAAAATACTTTTGTTATAGACTTTCAAACATTGTCGTTTATCTCCTGATAGCAACGTCACAAGGATCAAGGTAATAGCTGTTTATATATCTTCTTCTCTCAAATTTGAAATATTATCAAAAAGTTCTTAACTATTATTTACGTTGTTGAGATATCTCTAGTGGACTCTCGATATTTTTATATAATTTTATTAATGCTGATGCATCAATTAATTTTGCGAAAATCAAAAATAGCTCAGATTTAAAATCGATCACAAAAATATTGTTAATTAGCATTAAATTATACAAAATGCTTTTACTTTCGTTCGCTTGTAATATAATAACCGGATAATAGCTCGTGTCAGAATGTGATTGAGACGATTTGTCTGTCGGTAGCGCGATTTGAAACGCAGAAAAGAAAGAAGCGATTCGATTGAGACCTTTTCACACTGGTAAAACTTTATGATACATGATACATAAATACATAATATATTTATTTTACCATCAATGGCAAAGTTAATTAAAATCATGCCATATTTTATAAGCAAATTCCTTGAACAGCAATATTGGCTTATTGGCTACTTTTGCCAATTTTATTACCAAAATAGTAATTAATGATTCTTCTAAAGTATATATTGAAAATTTAAGATCTATAAAATAAACGTAGAAAAATATTCAGCCATAATGTGGGAAAATGTCTGTATATGCATATGCATATGCATATGCATATGCATATGCATATGGATATGCATATACATATATTTATAGAGTCATATACTCTATAAACCCCAGAAGAAACATCATCTTTCTGATATGTAAAAGTAATACAGTTATTCAAAAATAATTTGTTTTCTATTTTATATTTATATTTGATTTACCTCACTACCTGTCTGCCTGTCTACATTTATTTCCGCCTAATTGTTTACTTCTATACCAGTCTACCTGTCTAACTGCTTAAATTTGCATGAGTTTATCAGTCTACCTGCCTCCATTTCTACATTTTTCATGATTACCGTTCACTTATCTAACTGCTTATTTGTTTACAAATGTCAACCTGCTTACATGTCTACTTTTCTTTGTTTTTACTTTTGTACCCGTTTACCTGTCTACCTGCCTATATGTCTACCTATTAACCAATTATTATATTTGTATATGATTCAATAATAATAATTTGTAAAGATCATATTTAACCAACAAATTTGTATTTTCTCTCTACATCTCCAAAACCGCAAGAACTTCCTTTACAACAAGGTAACTAATGCTTCATTTACTCAACACGAGTAGAATATATTTAGAATCATTTGAATCGGATGCTTAAATATCTTCAAAAATGTACAAGTACCTGGACTGTTTTTAAAATTGGTGCGGGAGAAGAATTGAGAAGATAAAATGAACAAATGAAATACCAAATGCATACTGAAGAGAATAAGAAAAATAGAATTTGATCATGAAATGGAAACTGCATCTAACCAACGTTGCAAAAAGAGTACCAGTTGTCCGATGTAGTTAAAGTTTAAATAGAAGTACTAGAAAGACTAAGAAAAAAAAATGCAGATGATTGTCGACTTACGCGAGAGGAGAAAATAAGGGACCTAAATGCCAAAGCACAGGACTGAGAAGTATGAAGGCAGAAGTTCAGAAATGTGAATAATAATAATAATAATTAAGAAGAGAGGGTAAGAAAATGAATAATATGTGGTGATTTGACATCATAGACCTGTTTTCGTGTACAACACTAAGAATTGTAATAATAATACATTTGACAAAAAATTCATATTAACTGGTAGTTCAAAGTTTAATTTTTGAATGATTTGACACTGGTTCATATTAATTGATCACTTAATAGATTTTTCCTAACTAATAAATTTAATTAATTAATAATATTAACTTGAATATAAAGCACACTATCTTATCTTAACTGCCTAAACAATATTTAAATAAATTTACTAAAATGATTAAACATATTTTTATAACATTTCGTTTAAGTTATTATAAATGCTTAAACATTTATCTATATAGGGCTTGCCCGTAAGTAAGCGGTTAAGAGCGACGGGACTCGTTTTAGAGGTCCCGGGTTCGATAATCCACTTAGAGCAGCCTGTTGTCAGGCAACAGTGACAACGATTTTCACTTGGAAATATAAATAGCAATATGTTACCAAGTGAAAATAGCCCTCACCCGGCATTGTTGCACCATACTTGCCCTATTACAGAGATTGTAATAAAAATTTATCATACAGAGATGTGACAACTGTTTGGGTTGCCATCTGTAATAAAACAAACGTAGTTCATCAGAACATAAGTTCTGATCGCTGTTCAAATAAAATTATAAAAAAAAAATATCTATATATTTGAAGTGAGTAGTGAAAAAGATGCCTTATGATCAAGTTCGCATTCACACAGGCTCTGCACCAGTTACATCACCTGTTCGCCCGAGGGTTTGTTCCGTGACACATTTACCGAGCGCACCGTCCGCTGGGCGGGCCAAATCAAATATCAACTCTCATCTGAGCAACAATTGCTCCAAATCTGAGTAACCGTGACGCACTATGTCTTCCAAGGTCCACATAATTACAACGGTAGGTCAACGAATATTTCAATAATTCATTTATTTATTTATTCATATGCAAACCCAGGTTGATAGATACGAGTTATATGTACGATTTCTAACTTTTCTTATGGCATGTAAGATCGCTTAAGTAGGACCAAGTAGAACCAAAATTTTAAAATTGAACATTTTAGGTAATGTTACCTTTCGATAAAAAAACAATGTAAGAAAAAACACACAGCATAAAACAAATTGATATCATACAAAAAAAGTCTCATGTAAAACTTAAAGTTTATCTATAGTATTTTTTATTTACTTTGTATCTGGTATTTCATCTATTTACTCATTAATATATCAATTGCTAATATTTAAATTATATAAAACAAAAATTTTATCTACTCTGTTAGATTTGGATTTGTTTGCAGATAGGGTAGAGAGGGGTCTTAAAGATCCGCGAGTGAAAAGTTGACCACCTATATCTTAAAAACAAGTAAAGTTAAATGAAGCAAATTAGCTCCAATTTATATCAAATTATATCCATAAGTGTGTCATGACTTATACATAAATATAAAATTATCGATGTTTAATAAAATCGTCATTGAATTGCAAATTATGGCTAATCCGCCTAATTAGCGAAACCAAATTAATACAAAAATAAAAGCGTTGCAAACACAACCATGAAATTGAACAAAAAAATATTCATGGAAAAGCCCTCCAGTTTAGAGTTTTTTAACAACAGTATTTAAAAGTATAGGAAAAGATATATAGCCATCATCTAGATTTTTATGTTGTTGCTATTGGGAGAAAAATAGCAATCCCCAGTATTTACTTATGTTGTTAGTTTCTTTGTCTGTGAGCACTGTTGTTTAATTTACGAGACCTTAATTTAATTTTCAAGTTTATGTTATTTAATTGTTTTATAGATATATTGTTAGTTTCAAGTTAAATTTGACAGTTTTTATATAACCTCTATAAAAGCTTACACGTGGGTGGGAAAAAAAGACCAACTGAATCTATACACTGGTAAAGGTGTAGCAATAAAAAATAGTAAATAAAAAAGTAAATTAAGCTAAAGAAAGCTATTTTCTAAGAGACAAATTATATAAATAGTTATTCCAACTCTGCTGATAAATGTTTCGACAAAATACCTGATCAAGGTTATATACAGTGGAAACATTTATTAACTCTCTAATAAATGTTTTCATGAAATTTATATTTTGCATTGGTTGAATAATGTAGCTTTTAGTTCGTAAAATCCCTTTGAAATTGAAAGTCTCATTCTACCCGGCCTACGGAGTAAAAAGAACCAGATGACAAAAACAGCAAAAAACACATTCATCTACAATGATGAATTAGCTGGGAGTTTTACTGAACATAGTCAAATAGTTGTTTGTTTGACATGTGTTATTTGTTGTAATAATATTGCTTTGGTTTGCACAATATAATTGCTCAAAGTGAACTTGGATCTTTGTGCCCCGCCGTACTAATAATCATAACGCTTATATTATAAGATCATGGTGCTAATGGTAAGCTAGGCGGTTAATAAATAAGCTTTTCAAAATAAATTGATTTTTTACTCTATATAAATTATTGCAAGACTGACAAATTGAGAAACTATAGATGTTGCACGTAGTTATAATAATATATTTCCAAAAAATAATATTCCGAAAGGTGAGAATTGAAATTTGAACTCTATATATATATACATATATATTATATAAATATGTATATATATATATATATATATATATATATATATTAATACATCCATAATAAAAGTAAGTTTTCGGAATTTCATTCATTCAGACAAGTAAATATTTAATTATAATGTAAATGCTTCGCCGCACTTGATAATTGATTTGAACGCTCGTTGTGAACAGGAAAAAGTTCAAAAAGTTCACAAGACCGATGGCATATGGGAAATAGTTTTAATTATATTTATAAAAACTGAATCTTACATAATATAATATATGTTGAAAATAATACATAAGGAATATATATTATTCTGTTGAAATAAAACAGTTGAGATAGACGGAATTATATATTGTATGCTTTATAGGACTTTCATTGAACTTTTTTTTTATGAAGATAGAATATATTAATTTTGAAGATAGGTGTCTACAATATTTATTTGATGGATAAATTTCCTGAAAGCTTGATTCTTTGTGCACTTGTACCTATTGTTAATCGCGACGTATCAAGGCTCGACAATGTAATGAAATAACCTTAACTTTTTTGTTAAGCAACCTTCATTACTAAATGAAGAAATTGGAACTTTACCAGTACAAAAACCTAATATTATGTTATCTATAACAAAATCTATTAAACATTGCAAAAACAATTAAAATTCTAACAAACACAAATAATTGGGAAAGTATTTTAAAAAATTAGCATATTTTATTGAATAATTTGATAATAAATGGTCGCAGTAGTATTCTATTGATAGTTTTTGTTGTTTATCCTAAACACTTTGAGGAAAGTTCAACTATTATTAGTGTTTTAAGTATTTGTTTTTCTCGTGATCAAACTTTGGCTGGTATAAATAATAGAAAATTATTTTCGCATTAACAATTTTTCTGATGAAGATTGAAGTAACTTAGTTATTATTTATAAGAAAATATTTATTAGTTTATATTATTATCATTGAAATATTGTTAATATTATTTATAACGAATAAAAAAACAACTATTGAGTTGTTTTTCCGACAAGTCATTATGATTTACAATGTCTCTATTAAGGCTGACAACTGTAAATCAACAAATTTGCTAAATGTCCTTAACTAGACAGTTGTAAAAAATTGATATATTTTTAATTCAATAATTTATTTTCACTATTAAGTGATTATAAGCGACTTTAAATCAGTTTTTCAAAGTATTATTAAGTTAGCGACAATAAAAAAGTGGTTGATATATGTCATGTATCAGTATTGCCATAAAAATGCCATTAGCAGGTCGTGATTTAAAAAATGAAATATAATTTCGTAATATGCAGTGCTGATATTAATCCAGTACACGGTTACATATGACAACAGACTGTATGACTATAAAAGAGACGTATACCGTTACTCGATACGATTCTAAACCCGCGTCTCGTCCAGCACGCATCTCACCATGGCCTTCAAGGTACACGATCGAAAATATATTTAATTGTGATTCAAATAAAAATATTATTATACAAAAAACGATAACAACAGGATTTAGTGACAGTGTTTTTGTGTTTGTTAGTAAATTGAAATATTTTCTTTCCAGCTATTCGTGTTCGCCGCTGTAGTGGCTATCGCTAAAGCCGGAGTAGTACCGGCTCCATACGCTGCGGCTCCTGTAGCATACGCCGCACCTGCACCTGCTCCCTTTGCCTACGCAGCTCCAGCCCAATTCGCTGCACCAATCGTAGCCAAAGCCGTAGCTCCAGTATCTTACGCCGCACCAGCCCACTATGCACCCGCTCCAGTGTTGGCCAAAGCCGTAGCACCTGTAGCTTATGCCGCTGCTCCAGTTGCCAAAGCTGTAGTTAAAACTGTAGAATACGAAGCACCCCCACAATACAGCTACGGATACTCCGTGCAAGACCCTTTGACCGGAGACTCCAAGAGCCAGCACGAAACCCGCAATGGTGACGCCGTACAAGGATCTTACTCTGTTGTAGATGCCGATGGCACCAAACGTACTGTGGAATATACCGCCGATGATGTGCACGGATTCAATGCTGTCGTACACCGTGAACCCCTGCACGTGAAGGTCGCTGCTCCAGTCGTTGCCAAAGTTGCTGCCCCAGTTGTCGCCAAAGTTGCTGCTCCAGTAGCCTACGCTGCACCAGCCCACTATGCCGCTCCAGTTGTAGCTAAAGCCGTAGCTCCAGTTGCTTACGCTGCCCCAGCTCACTACCCCGCCCCAGCCCTCTACGCCGCTGCCCCAGTCGTAGCCAAGGCTGTCGCCCCAGTAGCATACGCTGCTGCTCCAGCTCATTATGCCGCCACTACCTACCACCACTAAATTATCATTCATAAATTCGACTCTAAATTATTAAAAAATTAAATAAAATTGTAAATATGAAATAAATTTAGTAAAAAAATTAAAATGCGAATTTTAATATTTAATGTTATTTTATAAATAACATTTAATTAAATTAGAATATTAAAAATGATTAAATTAGTATAAGATTGAAAAATAGAAAAAGCAGGGCTACCTTTAATTGCATGAAAAAACATTTAACAGATTCTATCTATTAACATTTTGTTTATTTTCTCATTTTTAACAGCTTTCATAATTTTCATTCTAGAAGCCCGCACTTTTTCTTCTATGCGTTATTTAAATATCAAATTAAAGTTTTGCAAGCTTGAAAATATTTCTGAAAATAATAATAAATGCATTGAAAATGATGGACTTGTTCTATGCGGTACTTATTATATTATTCAAAAGTCAAAAATCGTCTTTTGAATTAGACATTATCTTGGATTTGCTAGTATTTGAAAATAATATCTCGAAGTTTTGAGAAAAAACATTATAGTTATATAAGTAAATTAGCAAAAGATGGGCCAAACAAATATTGTTAATTTTATTTAAAAAAGAAAAATTTGTGTGTTTATTGTTTTTATTATTATTGTCTATAATACTCGTACATAAAATCCTTACACACAAGAAATTTTTTGGTTTCTCTAGAAATTCTTTAGAAATATCTTGCTTGGTAAAAAATAACATTGATCGCACCTGGGGTTAATTGAAATAAAATTTTACTGAAATCCCGGGGCTAGTTGTAACATATAATAATTATAAAGCTTGAATGAAATGAATAGTTTGTAAGATGTGGGCAAATCTAAATTGTGTTACAGAAGACCAATATCTTTTATTTCTATTATAATATTAATTGTAGTTCACAGTGATTTATAATGATACAAATTCATTTCACATGGAACATATTTTATTTGTATTGATTAGTTTGTTGATTCGTTGATGTACGACAGAAATTACTCAAAAACAAGTCAATTTGCTTCAAAATGAGTAAAGAAAAAAATATCAGAGGCATTATTGTTGTTTTTTAGAAATTACAACTAGCTCAAAATTGAGTAACTGTGAAATAATAATAACAGTTGTGGAATTATTTCTATTTAATTTGCTACAGAAAAAATTACAGTAACTATTGATCCCTATTTTATAGAAATATAGTCAGTGGATCTCAAGATAAATGAGTTAATTTAAAAATAATAAAACTGTTACAAAAATTTAGTAGCTCCCATAGATTATTGATTATTGTATAAAACTAAACATATATATTTCATACGCGCATTTTATATTAAAAGTTGCCCAAATAAATAGATGCAAAATTACATAGTAATTTCAAGATTAATTTATCTGCAACAAAAATCATAAAAGCTACATTAAATACTTAGAACTTAATTATACGAAGTTGATAGCGTGTGTATCATATAATTGTTTTATAGAATTTGAAATCTATTATTTTCATCATCTCGTATTTTCATCATAGTTTACATATAATTAACAAAATCAACTATTTTAAAACGCCAAGCAATGTACAAACAAGGCTTTAAGGAAGTTACCATATTTGGGACCGGTCTTAACATTTAAGTCACTCATTGAAGCGTATTTCACGTTGATAAAAGTATTTATATCACTACAAAAGCAGCACATCAACTTTATGACATTGGCAATGATTTATATTGCAAAAACTGGTAATCAAACTCACTTTGAGTATCAAGGATCCAAAATGATTGACACAGAATTAAAGGGGCAATTTTTTATATTGAAAATGCATATCAATTTTAAAAATAAATATCAGAAGCATTCCTTATTTCTGCTTGAAAGTGTAATAAACAAATGCGCAAAAAAATTATGTTCATTTAGTTTTAGAAATTGCCAAGATATTTAAGAAAAAATTGATACTTATGAAAAAAATATATCAAATACTTATTTAGGCTTTTTAAATCTCCAAATATATCAAATAATAAGAAAAATAATTGGGTCGTATATTCAAATTGAACTATTTGAATTATCTATAGAATTTTATATACATTAATTGAACTATTTGAAAAAATATAAATATATATTTTATTCTTGAACTTACTATACTATTTAAAAATTATAAGTCATAAAAAATTTATATTATTACAAACTTGAGCGATATAAAAATGTTAGGCAATACAAAGTTTATTTCAAAGCCAGAATGTTATTGACCCTGAAATAATTTTATTATTGTTGCACATTTATAACTAATTGAAGTCATTATATATTTTTATAGTTGATAATAGCAAATATATGCCGCTAAATGTAGTCAGCCAAAATAAAAATATTTGCGTTTAATTCCTTTTCTTTCAAATTTTTTTGTATCATTTGGATATATTAAATTTTTAATTATAGAAAACTAAAACATCTGGCTTTTGGTTACTTGTACATGATAACGTCTACGACTATATTAAGAAAGTTAAATTGTTAATTAATTCAGTGAACTTACGCACATCCAACAAAAAAACTGTATGTGTTATAAAACATATAATTTTTTTTGTTATATTTTTGTATACTATATCATCACTATATACTAAATTAATTTTAATACCAAAACTATTTTCAATCTATTAAATTTTGTTCTCCTCGGGGTAGCAACCTTCTGATACAAAGGCTTAATGCTATGAAAATATTTGTTTTTATGGTCAACACAATAAATTTAAAAAACGTCCATACACAATTATTGAAAATCAATAGCAATTTATATTTTTTTAAATATTACAGGAAATAGTTTCTATCCTCGTTTTTCGTTCCAAATTGCAAAATTTTAGCCTAATTTCCTTTATATGTATCTATTACATAAGTATCTGTTTCAATCAAAACGCAACCGTGTAATAAGTTGTATTTAAAATGTGCATGTCACCCACGATGATGTTTTTCTATCCACCAGGAACAAACAATCGACATTCGAATATCACGACAAACATTTATAGCCAAATTTCTTACAATGTATAGGTAAACGAAAGCGATATTAAAAAGCATTTCTAGTACGTGATAAACATTGCAATGTGCTGAAACTATGACGGTTTTGGAATGCATTATACATGAACATTTATTTGGAGAAATAAATTTGATCTTTTATATAGAATAGTAACAAGCGTTTTTCAATAGGATCTTAATTGATATTAAAATATTTTTTGTCTCCATTGTATATGTAAACCTGCATAACATTGTCCCACAGGCCTTAATATACAGAACTGTGCAGGTCAGACATTTTCGGTAATAAAGTTTCGGTTTGCGTTATTATTTTGGAATAATTTTAAATTTTATATTTCTTATATCTTTTTAAATTTATTAATGTTTGACTATTTGTAATAATTTTTGTAATTGCTAAATTGTATAAATATAGTTATCTTGATTATTGTAAAGAAATCACACCTGGGGTTAATTGGAACATACTCTTTGTAACTTGCAAGAATTATATATAGAAGTAAAAAAGATATGGGTGGAATGTATAGTTTTTATATTACAGGATACACTATATATTTTATTTGTATTAACATATTGATTGTAGTTTACGATAACTCATGATAAAAATTCATATAAAGAATTACTAAGAAACAAGTAAATTTTCTTAAAAATGAGGATGCATAAATAATCACAGGCATTATTGATACGTTTTGTCAATACTACTTGCTCCAATAGATGTTACAACTAGCCCCAAACAGAGGGTAAGTTGTGACACCTCACCTTTTCTATAAATTAAATAATTGTAAAATAATGAACAACTATTGTGAAATTATTTTTACTTTGGTGATTTGGTAGAGTAATAGTTACAGCAACTATCCATATTTATTTCGTAGACCTTAAGATATATTAATTTTTACAACAAGCTTCTAAATTCCGTACTAATTAAATAAAATTTGGACAGAACACAAAAGGATGTAGAATTTATTTCTATAAATTATGTTGAAAATTTTAAAGTTAAAAACATAGCGATGCTATTCTGAAATATTCCAATATATCATTACAAAAAAAATGAATGTTGATGTTGTATATTTTAGCGTTTGCATTTCTTGTTTAGAGATTTATTTTTCAAATATGTGAAGTTACACCTTGATTGATATGATATTTAGGTACATATCATACTATTCGGTGATTTATAAAATTAAAATTATTAGTAAATATTATCCATTATTAAAAAAAATCTATATTTTTTAAAAGCTACAAATACTGTAATATAAGGTAGGGCAGGGCACAAAAGTTCAATATGATTTTCAGTAATTATACTAAAACAAATGAACTACAAAACAATATATTACACGTATCAAGCAAACAACTATCAAACTACAGTTCCGTAAAATTACCAGTTAATTCCTAATCATAGAAATATGTTTTTTACTATTTTTCTTGAATTTGCCATCTGTCCTTTTATACCCCATAGGCTGGGTAAAAAGAAACAGACCATGAGCAAACAAATAAAATGTCTTATTTTTAATTTTAAAGAAATTTCACGAAATAATAGTCAAATTATTTAACTAATGCAAAAATAATTTAACAAAATAATAGACAAATTATTCAACCAATGCAAAAATAATTTAACAAAATAATAGACAAATATTTAACCAATGCAAAATATAAATTTAAAGTATATAACATTAATATCCATCTGAAGGGTTGAAATAACTATTAATTTAATTTATCTCTTTGCAAAATGGATTTCTTTGACAAAATTTGTGTTTTCATTTACTATTTTTTATTGTTTACACCTTTGCCAGGGTAAAGGTTTAATTGCTACTTGTAATCTACCCACATGTGAATTATTATAAATGTTATATAAAAGCATTTGTTAAATCTAATTTGAAATTCAACTTTTATATTCTTATGAAACAATTAAATAACTTATACTTAAAAATTATATTAAGAACTCGTAAACTAAACAACAGCGCTCACATCCAAAAAACTAACAACGCAAGAACATACTTTTGTTAGTAATTAAGGTAGTGGCTGCTATTACATCTTTTCCCCTCAAATATTATTGTTGTGCTTTCCAAATATTGTTGTTGAAAATATCCTAACTTTATTTGTTTTTGAAATATTGGTTATGTACCTTTATACTCGCGGACCTATAAGCCCCGCTGTACCCTACAGCTATGCAGTAATTGAAAAATCAAATGGAAGAAAAACGGGATTACAAAAAAAATAAATTACAAAAAAATATTTTACATTGTTTATTTTTGAAACTGTAGCATAATGGAATTAGCCGGTATAAATCATATAAATATCTTTTAATAATGTACAAATGTTTGTAAGTACCAAATGTTTGTACATAAAATAATATAGAACTAGAAATTTTATGTACTTTTAGGGAAGTATAATTCTTTTATGTACCATTTTCTTTGATGAATTATTAAATTGTTGAAATTACTTTTTACCCCTTTATAAAATTATTCACAACAATCATTTTAACTTGTCCTTTTGCAAAATAAATAAAGATTATCTTATATACTTAATAAGATAATTTACTTTAAAATTAAATAAAATTATATAGGACAAATTTTAAGTCTATTATTAGTTTTTTTAGTTAATATCACCCATTTATAAAATGTAAATAGTCCAAAAGTTAGTATGATTTAAGAAGTTGTAGTAATAATAATTATTATTATTTCATTAAATACTTTATCATTAATACATTATATATACATAGATATGTATATGGATGTATATGTGTAATCTGTGTAGGTATACGTAAATTATCAACGGTATTTTATAATAAACATATATAAATATTTATATATGTATATATAATTTATATACGGTTATTTCCAAATAATTTACTATTTGAATTTTTATACATGTGGGTTGATGCTGATGATCTATATAGACTATTCATAATAAAGAAATTATATTATATAAATTACATCTGGTGAGAAGAGTATTAAAAAGAAAGTTGTTAATGCAAATACATCTAGAGTAAAAAACAAAAATTAAAAAAATGTATATCAATACAGATACAATCTTGTTAATTTAAATTAACTATTTCACAAGTAGTTTTTTAGCAATGTCTCATACTCTTCACTATTCTGCGAACGTTTAAATTTTGTAGTGATTGTTCCGATGTATTGTTGCGTAAATACAACTGCACGCGCGGTTCATATAAAAGAGCTTGTTTTATCGTACAGAGTATAATCGAATTTCATCTTTCGTACAACAAACACCTCAACATGGCATTCAAGGTATATTATAAAATATATTTTAAATGAAAAAGTTTCTTAGTAAGAAAATCTACTGTAAAATTTATTTTATCTAAAATTAATTATTTATTACAATAACAAATGTATAATTATGAAATTTACATTAATAAATATTTCTTATCTCTCCAGCTTTTCGTATTCGCCGCCGTTGTGGCCATCGCCAGAGCCGGAGTCGTAGATCTGCCAGCAGCATCTTCTCACAGCTACTCTCATAGCTACACCGCACCCGCAGTGCACGCCTACGCCGCTGCTCCAGTTGTCGCAAAGACTTTATCTGCTCCAGTAGCCTACGCCGCCCCTGCACACTACGCTGCACCAGCACACTACGCCGCACCAGCTCACTTCGACTACGCCACCACTCACTACTCAGCACCAGTCGTCGCTAAAGCTGTTGCCCCAGTAGCTTATGCCCCAGCTCACTACGCCGCCGCCCCAGTTGTAGCTAAATCTGTAGCTCCATTGGCCTACGCCGCTCCAGCTTCATTCGCCTACGCTGCACCAGCTCACTACGCTGCTCCAGTTGTAGCCAAAACTTTATCCTACTCTGCACCAGCTCACTTTGACCACTACTCTTACGCTGCACCAGCCCCAGTAGTAGCCAAAGCCGTAGCCCCAGTTGCCTACGCCGCCCCAGCTCACTATGCCGCCCCAGTCGTTGCCAAGGCCGTTGCTCCAGTTGCCTACGCCGCCCCAGCTCACTACGCCACTGCCCACTACGCAGCTCCAGCCCCAGTTGTAGCTAAAGCTGTAGCTCCTTTGGCATACGCCGCACCAGCTCACTACGCATCTTACCATCATTAAGTGCAATACGAAAACATCGCCATGTTTTGACTGTTATTATTTATAATAATTTTTTAAAACAAATAAATTTAATTTAAAGTTGAAAGATTTATTTAATTATTGTTATATTTTATTAACTGCACGAATAGTTCATATTCTCCAGAAAATCCAACACTCTAATTTTATATTTTCTCAAAATTGGAAAATGTATGGGTGTGTGTAAGTGTATGTGATAAGATTTTTGGCTCTTCGATGAAAATAGATAAAGACTCGTCTTGATTACTTTTGTGAGAAGAGCATTTCATATAATTAGCAAAAAGTGCAAAATATTTTGTCCAAATTTTCACAAAATACTTGAACCGATTTTAAAAAATTTAAAACACTATTCAAAAGGCATCTGTTGACAATCGTTTTGATTGATTGATTGTTCATTAACTTCCCGTAGGGTAAGTTATTGTAATCGTCCAATAATCGAAATTAAATTTTTTTGCATTTCTCGACGTTTTGAAGGTTTCTGAACATTTTGGTATACCTCAGAAAAAATGGATGTGTGTTTGTGTGTGTGTATGTATGTATGGATACAATTTGACGATTTGAATGGTTCAAAAAACATTCAATGCGTAATGACGGGAAACAGAAGTGATTAGTTTTCGGCAAAGACAGGTCCAGCGGTTTCGGAGATACAGAGCTAAATGTGCAAAAAATGGCAGTTTTTAAGAGAACGGAGCTTCCGATTTTAATAATTCAAGAAAGATTTTACTTGTATTGACAAGATGAAGAACTGATTAAATTTTTGGGAAAGCAGGTCTAGCGGTTATGGACTCTCAATAAAAATAAGTTAAAAATATGTCATTTTGAGGTCAAAAATGTTTATTGGATGTATATCAAATTATCAGATATTTTATAGAGATTTTATCAATGTGTACACATTTTGTGTGATTTTTTTTGGTTCCGTACCAAGATATTTAATTACGGTACGGGAAGTTCCATAAATTTGCCTCAAGGCACGATGCCATGCACCCCACTAGTTTATATTTTGAATTTTTTTGAAAATTTTGAACGTTTTACTTATAAATATCTACATACATACACACATACATCCAATTTTTTTAATGTATGCCAAAATGTTCAGAAACATTTTCATTTCCGATTTTAGTTGCGATTGATATAACTTCTAGGTAAAACTACTAGTTAAAAATTATCTGTAGATCAAATGAGTAAAATGTGTACGAGTATAAATTAAGCTATAAATTAAGATTATTAAAACAAGCCAATGTAGATAATAATTTATCTACTAATGTAGTAATATAACACATGTTTATTTACATAATATTATATAAATTTCGGAGAGTATGTGATGCTTTACAACCACAAAGTTTAGAGTTCAAATCAGTTGCATGCGTTTTGATGTCAAGCAGTAGTGATCTCTATTCTCACTAGAGAAATGTAGATCAAAAATATGTTTTCAAGTGAAAATACCCCTTCCTACCGCTCACACCAAAGAAATTTCATCAAATAAATAAGCCGAACAAAAGTTTCTGAATAATTGTTATCACATAACAAAAAAGATATAATTGATCCTTGATCTAGTAAAGTAAAAATAATATTTCAAAGAAAAAGTATTTTATGAATTTTATACTAATGATAATATTGACATTGACATTGATAACATTAATATTGATAATAATAGTGAACGGTTTTGTAATACAAAAAGTTGTACACGAAATGTTAAAAAATTTGAGTTGATTAATCTTTGATAAAGTAATAATTGGTAAATCAAATTAATTACTAAAGTATTAATGAAGTCCTCTCACGAGTTTCATTTTTACCTCACTGTTATATAGAAAATCTGTAAATAGAACTCTACTTTTGAATACAACGAAATGGCGGCTAATTATAACCAATAAATAGTTCAGTAAAATTAGTTTAATGAAAGTTGCTGTATTGTAGAACTATTCGCATGAGAATATTCCAGAAAAGCTTTTTATGTGTTTATGAAGTTTGACTGCATTAATCATTGGTATTGATCAATTACACCTACACAAAAAATTCATATTCTCATCAAGCATCCCCAAATATATATTAATTTTCTTAAAATCTAGCTTTAAATTTTAGTCTATACTCTTTTTTAAAATGCAATTAATTGATTTAATACATTAATTAATTTAATGTATTTGTGTTCAATTTATCATAATTAGAATAATTGCTTATTGAAATACAATTATTAAAAATAAAATGAATACAACTTCTGTTTGAAACAAATTTTATGGGCATATATCTTATAAAGATCGCACTGGATACAACCTTTATATGGAACTTTGTCAGAAGAATCCATCATCAGACAATTCGCTACAAAATTTATAATATGGCTTGGTCGTCTGCTGGTAGCGAAATCGCACTATTTAAGACTACGGCAGATTACACAGCATTTTCCATCTACCATTAAATATTGTTGTTTAATCAAATCTAACCTTAGTTCTTTTGAGATATTGGTAGTGGAATTTCAAGCCTAACCTAACTTTACTCACACGTAGTATAGTATTGGTAGTGGAACCTTAAGCCCCGCTTTATCCCATAATTTAGTATTTTTTCATATCAATATAAACGCCATTTAATTCAAATTACACTAATTATAGGGGACGTCCATTAATCACGCGATTGCTTTCAGCATTTTTGGACCTCTTTTCCCCTTGGTGATATTTAAAATTACCCCCCTCCCCCAGGAAACATCACGTGTATATTTAGCACTTAGGACAAATTTAGCATTTTTTAAAATTCAGGTAAAAATAAATACGCGTGATATCTTGCTAGACCCCCCTTCCCACTACGTGATTATTCGTGATTTTTTGTCAAACCTCCCTTTCCTCCTTTAAGCCTCATGTGATTAATGGACGCATCCTAACAAGTTCTATATATTTCATCATACATACTGCAACTATACTACATGTGCTGTATATTCAAATACAATACAGAAATACATGTTATAATTCTGCAAAAGCTTTGCTCAAAATTTCAACAAATAACATATTTTGTATAAACTTACACAAATTCAAATATTTTTATCAGCATCTTATGAGAAAGTCTCCAATATTTTAGACCAAAATATTACTAGGTTAGGCCAGTTGGCTAATATAGTTGTTTTCAACTGTGGATTTTAGATTTCCCAGATTGTTTACGAGCTGTAGATGTGAAAAGAAATTGTACTTGTAACTAATTACTTATTGTTTGATTGTTCTAGTCAACAACACTTAAGTCAATAAATCAATATTTAAATCACCTTTATTTAGTGAATTGACGACTCTATTGCACTCTACATTGCAATTATCCAGTAGAAGGGAAAAACGCCGAGAGAGGCCGGCAAGTAAAAAGACGCGTAAAACTTGCAAGAAACATCAATAATCAATGTGTGTATATGTTTAAGTGCACATACATATTTATATGAATATTATTATGATAAACTATAAATTATATTTTTAATCCAAGGGATTTTTTTAAAATCCTCATATCTTAACAGCGATCAGTCTTATGAGCTGTTGGGTTGAATCTTAACCTGACTACTTATTTTTAGATGATAACCCAATGGTTAATCTATCCATATTTGATGATTCTATTATTAGAATTTATCTAATAGGACTGACTTATATTTAGCAATGCCGGGCAAGGGTTATTTACACTTGCAAACATATTGCTATTTACATTTCCAAGTGAAAATCGTTGTCACTACTGCTTGACAACAGGCTGCTAATAACTGCTTACCTATGGGCGAGCTCGAATCCGAAGAATAAATGGTAAAATCGAAAAGAATGAGTGAAATATGGTAACAAAATACGCCCAACAGATTTTACACTTATCATAATTACAATCAATAATCTCAAACTATAAAAAGCTAAAAATGTAATGAAATTTTTTCTACTCATTCAATGTGTATGCAACTGCAACCATACGCAACTGCAACCTATATAATTTAAAACACTATTATCATGTTCAGTAATTGTACAATTTTTTTAGTAAGTGTTTATTCAAAACAAATTTGTTTAAATAATACGAAATTTATGAGAAAAGGGACATTCCATATCACAAAAACGTAGAAACTATTTACAAATGAGAAATTAAATAAATAGTTTTTTGTAAAAAAGGGATTTATTTCAGTAAAAAATCATTATATATATATATATATATATATATATATATATATATATACGTTTACAATTAATATCCATATATACAATTAATGTAAGTTGATTGCTCCATATTAAAGTAATCAAAATTTCTTCAATACGCAATATCCGACGGCTCCAGTTTGGTCAAAAGCGATGTGTCATGTTACGTAAAAAAACGTTTTCATCGTAATATGAAACATATAAAAGCTTACGCACCTCGTTCACCGATACAATTCACACATTGTGCACCGACTGCTTAACACAAAAATGGCATTCAAAGTAAGAACAATATTATTAATATAGCCGCACTTAATATAATAGTTGAACTTATTAAATTTTTATTATTTTCAGCTTTTCTTATTCGCTGCTGTTCTAGCTGTCGCTAGAGCTGGATACTTGGGATCCGCAGGATTGTACTCATCCGCCTACGCCGCACCTGCCTGCACAGCTACGCTGCCCACGCTCCTTTAGTGGCTAAGACTGTAGCTCCTTTGGCCTACGCCGCACCAGCCCTCCATAGCTACGCAGCACCAGCCCTGCACAGCTACGCAGCAGTTGCTCCATTGGTGACCAAGACCGTAGCTCCTCTGTCTTACTCATCTCACTACGCACCATCTCACTACGGATACTCCCACTACGCTCCTGCTGCACACTATGCTGCTCCAGTTGTTGCCAAGGCCGTCGCTCCTTTGGCCTACTCAGCACCAGCTCACTTTGCACCTGCTCCTTATGTAGCCAAGTCTTACGCTGCACCTCTTTCCTACTCTGCACACTACGCCGAACCTGCTCTTTCTCACGTTTCTTATGCTGCTCCACTCCATTACTCCGCTCCAGCTCACTACGATGCCGCCCCTTTGCTGGCTAAATCATACGCACCTTTGCCATACTCCGCCCCAGCATGGTAAAGAACAATTTCCCAAAGCCATTAGAATGTGTTCAAAAAGACAAATAAATTGTTTCTATTATTAAGTAACCATATGTTTTTTTTTTTTTTTTTTTTGTTTATGTTGCAAAAGTTTCAGAATGGAATCGCAAAAATACCTAGTGATTTGTTTTGGTTAATATATTTTTTTAATTGCAATTCAAAATTACAATTGATAATAATTATAATTAGTAAATTTGTTTTTCTAACCAAACAAAATAAGAAAATATAATATATTTGATGGAGATGATAATAATGAAAATTTCAAAAGTGGTTAAAAAAATAAGTATAAAATATTGAAAAAAAGTATTTAATACATTTGTTTTTATATAAAAATTAAATATTTCTGAATAAGGAAGTATTCTTTATCCCGATGCCCGATGGCCGATAAAATTTTATAAGATTTTTTTAAGAGAGATAAGAGAAAACAAAACTGGATGGTATCATGTTTATTAATTAGTGGTTCATGGCATCGTCTTAAGACAAATTGCTGGAACTTTCCGTACCGTAATAGAATATTCGAGGGATATTAAATTCTTTTAAATAGACTATTATAAATACTGTAACTGTCATCATTCGTATTTTATAGACAAAACATCGGAGCTTATAATTTTGATATCGACATGTTTATATGAAAAATAAATAAACAAATTGTAAACAAGCGGAATTATAATTAAAAGACCTTAATTCATATTTCTAAAAATTATATAAATTTATTTCAAATATATAAGTGAGCTGTAGAATTGTGGTTAGAATTAGAATTAAAATCCGAATCACGTTTTAGATATTAAAAAAAAATTGCGAATGAAAAAAATAAACTAGTGGGGTGCATGGCATTGTGCCTTAAGGCAAATTGCTGGAACTTCCCGTACCATTAAAATTCCAATTAAAAATCTTGCTACGGAATCCCAAAAAAATTACACAAAATGTTTACGTATTATTAAAACTCTAATAATCTATAATTTTTTCTTTTGATGTACATATGTCCAATAAACATTTTTGACCGCCAAATGACATTTTTAACTAATTTTTATTGAGAGTCCATAACCGCTAGACCTACCTTCGCCAAAAAACTAATCCTTAATCCAGCACGTCTTCTTATCAATACAAATCGAATGTTTTTTGAATTATTCAAATCGGTTGATCGGTGTTCCCAAAATCGTCGACAAAAATTTGTATCCGCACACGCACACGCACACACATACACAGATAGACACACACACACATGCATCCATTTTCTCTAACCTTTGAAACGTAAAGATATATAAGAATTTTCATTTTTGATTTTTTTGCGATTACTATAACTACCCTACGGAAAGTTAAAAAAACAAAAAAAAAGTTTGTCTTCTCCAAAAACTAATCGTTTCATTATAAGAGAAAAGTTTTTTGATTCATTTAAATCGGATGCTTCGTTCTCTATTCTTCAGCTCCTGTTTTTGCCAAAAACTGAATGTTTTTTGAATTATTCAATTCGGATGGTATGTTCTCTCAAAAACTTATGTTCTATTTTCTGTACTGTTTGCTCTTTATTCAAATTTTTGCTCTCCGAAACGGCTGGACATGTCTTTTGCCAAAAACTAATCAGCACCTATCAGTAAGAGTCAAATGAAAAATAAATGTTTTTGGAATTATTCAAATCGGTTGATCTTTGTGCCCGAAAACGTAGACAAAAAATTCTATCTATACATACACGCACACAAATCAACTTTTTTAAGGTCTGCCAAAATGTTCAGAGACCTTTAAAACGTGATGATATGCGAACATTTTCAGTTTCGATTTTGGACGAATACAATAACTTACCATACGGGAAGTTAATAAATTTTGTTTACATGATTAATTACCCCAGAAAAACATAATAGAGGGAATATAAGAGCTTTATGTAACAGGGGTAAGTAGTAATAGGCGCTTTTCAATAGGGTCTTGAACAAAATTAAAATATTTTTGCGATTTAATTGGAAAACTGTGCTGGTCCCTCATTTTTGATGTCAATTTTGATATCAAAATGAGGGACATGCACTCAATATACAATTATACTAACATGAAATTTCGATTGTATTATTATTATCGACTAAATTTTTGTTTTATTTTATACTAATTTTGATTTTAATGTCAGAATACATTAAAACAAATTAATAAAAAAATGTTTTAATTCGCATATAAATGATTTATACAAAATAATTTTATTGAATATTCCTCTTTCCATCTAACTTTCGCAATTTTTGCACATTCCAAAACGTTTTAATGCTGTTCAAGAATTTTAGTTATCAATTCTCACAGGGTATTATTAAAGTAAGTCCTAAAAAAGTATCTGAACAGACGATTTATAGCTATAATTACAATCCTAATTTTAATGATAAGTAGTGATCAATCTAAGAGCGATGTTGA
>NW_020536989.1:0-19253 GCF_003426905.1 Ctenocephalides felis | reverse complement strand
ATGAAATATTGTTTTCACAATTTCACTCATAATGTAATCATGTTTGAAGAACTTCATGTAAAAAAAATAACATACATTCATTGACTGCTGTATGTTTTTACTTTTTTGCTGGCGATACAATCTCATTCTTTGAACATCTGTAATATCTGTCTTGCCTATAAAAACATTTTCCATTGCAATAACTTCAAAGATTTATATAAAAACTACAATACAATATAGAATATAGAATATACAATATATAATATACAATACAATATAGAAATTATTTCTATAAACTTACGTTTCTTACACGGCACAAATGTTTCATTTGTTTTATAATTTTCATTATAACCATTTACGAGGTCAGGCTAAAATATTTTTTTGATTCAGGCACTATTTATTAAATCAACATTTGTACTACGATGTAATGTTAAAATCTAATGACATTCCGATATAATGCTGCTCGGTGATGTACGCCGGTACGCATACAACGAAAGATCTCTATTCACTCGACACGACGAGTAATCACAATCGACATCGATAGAAATGATTTCATCGAGATCGAATGACGAACAGTTCGGGCGTAATGGATTTCCGTTTAATTTTCACAGATTTACTCTCTAGTCGCGCCTAAAGAAGTGTTACTTCAAAAAACTATTACACCAGCTCCCAGCGCTCCTGCTTTGTTTAAGTAGATATAGGGGGAAGTCCCCTAGTGGCGGACATCTTAGGTTATTTATAAATAAGTCAAAAAATATTTTACGAAATGCTTATTAAATTATGATTTATGTTAGTAAACAAAGTTAGAAATCAAACTAAATTAACAAAACCGTTAAAAAATAATTATTATTCTTTGTTAAAAAATAATTAATACTATCAATCAAACTAAAAATATGATTTTGAACAGTGGCACCTATTACCGCACATTTAAAAATAACCTGCATTGATCACATATGTAACTATCTCAACACTTTGGAAATTTTAGATATTACAAAAAAATTTAGATAAAAGGAAAAAAATCATCATTAATCCACCCTTTTGGCTGGGCTACACCGAAGCTCTAAGCTGGAGCATTCATCATAAGATTTTCATTCTTTGACTAGGAAATACGAAGAATGGGGGTATGTAGTGACCGTTAGCGCTCATACAAAACAAAATTAAATAATTGGAATAAATTACGTAAATTCTCACAAAAAAAAATAATATGTTTACTGTCCGGCACTAAGGGACGACTTAGTGTCCGGTGCTAAGGGACAGACATTTTCGTTCATTTGGTGGCATCTACTAAAATTGGTTGAAAAATCTAATAAAATTCTACCATTTTACGGATAACAATCAAGTACAACTTTTATCTTTGCATACCACTCAAATGTAAATGCATAAATATGCTAGAATTACTTCCATTAATATTTAGGTGACGCCGTGATTTTGCGCCTAGAACAGGAAAGGATTGTTCTCGCCGTGGTCGTGTGCGTCACAGGCGAGGCTTGGCGCGTGATCCTGTACCTGTATGCCCCCCATGCCCCTCTCACTTGTATTTTGAAATGATAAGATTCATACTCACTTAAATAAAAAGTGTTAAATAGAGTGTCCGGTGTTTGGTGCCGTCCGGCGTTACGGGACTTTCCCCTATATAACTTAGTAACAAAAAAGTTAAAGAAGATAATTTTCAATATTTTTTATTTTAAATATCGTTATCAAACTTTTCTAATGATTACTTATAATACCGATATTAATATAAAATTGTATTTTATACATTTAGAGACTGACTAGAAAAGATTTAAAATTCGAATTAAATTTTGTACAAAATACCATCGTATATCAGAAACGAATATACTAATATAATATTTAAATCAAATGAAATATTTCAAATATATCAAATGCCAAGTATTACTTTGTTATGGGCAATAACATACGTAATGCCGAACATTCTTACGACAAACTCGTCAGACTGATGCAAATAACATTGAAACACATTCCTGTTGTGGAGTGTGGAGTGTGGAGCATGCAGAGAGCAGGTACGCGAAGCATGAAATTTTCAAATGACACATTCCGTATTCTGATTCCAACAGCTACGGAAGCATTCGATACTAACAATAAGCTACCGAACGTCAGGTCGTCTACGATAAAGGATATGAGCATAAATTTCAATAATGGAAACAGATCGTATTTTCTTGGAAATCCGTGCTATGCGAATCGGTAATCAATAAGACCTAAGTAATAGACGCTTTAGCGACAGTATCACGCAATGTTAAATATTCAGATACGAGCAAAAATATAGATAACGTAGGGCGGGCACAAAGGGTCAATTAGCTTTTAAGCAATTATGCTGTTTAACAAAATGAATTATAGCACAACACATACAAAACAATTATTGTACTATGTTCAGTAAAATTTCTAGTTAATTTCAAATTAGTGAAATGTATTTTTTATCATGTTTCTAAAATTTGTCATCTGTCTCTTCCTACTCCATTGCCAGGGGAGAAACAGTTATTGTAATCGTCGTAAAACCTAAAATGAAACTTTTTGCATATCTTTACGTTTCAGAAGTTTTTGAACGTTTTGGCATAATTTAGAAAAAATAAATGTGTGGATACAATTTTTTGTGGACGATTTGGTGCCGGATCTACCGATTTGAATGTTTCAAATAGTAATCGACTCTGATCGATAGAGAGACGTGTTGATTAGTTTTCAAATGAATAATTTTAACTTTGCAATTCACAAGAAGCAAATCCCATCTTGCAAAAATAGGAATAATACAAAATCCCATGTGCCAGCGTGGTAGAGAATAAGAAACAACAGACCATATTTTTTGGAAATGTAAAATATATATGAAACAAAGGAAAACCATGTACAAAATGTTACAGGAGAAAGGAATCGTGTTCCCTATAAACTCACAAGTGTTGATATCTTACAATATCGTTGGCGTATACAAAATTATGTATAAGTATATAACTAGTATTGAGATTGATTTATAAGTTTTGAATTGTAAATAAATGTAGATATCTATATAACTGGCATAATGATCGAAAGATTAAAAGCCATAAATAAATAAAAAAAACATTGCAATTTAGTTTATATAATTCTTATTGATATTAGAGTTTTCATTTTAATTCCGGTTGCATAAGTATGGTTTACTTTCCATGTAAACATATATTTATCGTCGTCTAACTCTTATATTTTCCTACAAATACGAATAGAGAAAGTTTCAGTATTTATTATCATCTATTAGAAAACATTTGAAATTTCTCAAATACTTCATTACGGCACGGAAAGTTTAAGTAATTTGCTGGCTTTCCAATTTTAAAAGAATTTTGCTAAATAATAGCTACATTTTCACATTTTCACAAAGATTACATTGTATATAACCTTGATCTGGTATTTCGTAAAATATATTTATCAGTATTAGAATAAATACTAATTTCATATCTATCTATTTCATATCTATTGTAAACTTGCTTTTTTAATTTACTATTTATTATTGTTTCCACCTTTGCCAATGTTAAAGTTTAGTTGTTTTTTTTACCCCATACACATGTAAGCTTTTATAGACGTTGTATGAAAAATTGTTGTATCTATGTTAAAAATAACAATACATCTTAAAAAACAATTGAATAGCGTTTAGTTAAATATTATATTAATGTCTCGTAAACTAAACAGCATTGCCATAAAAACTAACAACGAAAGATAATACTTTTGTTATAGATTGTCAAATATGGCCGAACACTCTATTTAACACGTATTATTTAAGCAAGTATAAAACTTTTTATTTCAAAATACAAATGAAAGGGGCGCGGAGGGCACGCATGTGCAGGATCACGCACCAAGATTCACCTGTGACGCACACGGCCACGGCGGGAGCAATCCTTTGTTGTTTTAGGCGCAAAATTACCGCGTCGCCTAAATATCAAATAAGTAATTCTAGTATATTTATGCATTTACATTTGAGTGGCATTCAAAGATAAAAGTAGTACTTGATTGTTATCCGTAAAATGGTAGAATATTTATTATATAGTCGTCACTTAGCGCCGGACAGTAAACATATTGATATTTCTTGTGAGAATTGACGTAATTTATTCTAATTATTCAATTATGTTCTGTATGAGTGCTAACGGTCACTACATTTTTCGTATTTCCTAGACAAAGAATAAAAATCTTATGCTTGCTGACAGCATCAGTGTGGCCCAGCCAAAAGGGTGGATGAATAGTGATTTTTTTTTGCAATATTTAAGAATATTCGTCAAAAACACATGTGCAGGCATTCCAGAGTGTGGAGATGCTACATATGTGTTCAATGCTGGTTATTTTGAAATGTCCGGTACTAGGTGCCACTTTGTAAAATCATATTTTTTGTTACCAAAGTTCAGCAAAGGTTGCGTTTGTGTTAATTTAGTTTGATTTCTAACTTTGTTATCTAATATGAGTTATAATTTAATAAAAATTTCGTACAATATTTTTTTATTTATTTATAAATAACCTTAGGTGTCCGGCACTCGGGGACTTCTCCCTACCGATCGGTCAAGTTGATCCAACCTAGTTAAATAATGAAATAATTTATCAATGCTTTAATAAAAAAAAACTTGAATGGATTTGCGAACATTCAAAATTATATTTATATTTATATATTATTAATCAAAAATATATTAAGTTATATTAATCAAATAATATATTTTAGTTAATGAAAGAAAATTTTAAAAAATCTGTTAAATTGCATTGTTTAAAATACATATAATATTACTATCATTATAAAAAGCACCAAATTTTGAGCGTTATAACGTAAAAGGTTCAGACAAAACATTTTCCACAAATCCATATTTTACTAAAATATTTTTCAGTTGTTGAAAAATTGAATATTGCTAGTATACAAAAATACATAAAAGAATTTTTCTTTTGTGATGTCATAATTATTATCTAGCTTTTTCTACGTCACTCCCATCTAATATGGAAATGGCGTGCAGGAAAGCAAACATAAATTAAAATCGTATTCTAAAAGCGGGTCAATAGTGTCCATTATTTTATTAAATTCAATATATTTAGAAATATCATGCAATCCTTTATCTAGTTATGTATCATTGTGTCAAAAGGTTTTTTTTAGATTTATATTAGGAATCAAAGAATAGCTTCGGCGTGCGGAAATATCTGTGCGTGAGCACTTTCAATAAATACTTCTAGTTTATGAAGACTCTGCGTCGTTTGCATTCATCAAATAATTTTGATATGCTATTTATAACCTACTAAAGGGTAGAATTATGAAGTTACTAGTAAGAATAATCAATTTATAAGCACACTGCAATCACTACAAAATATTTTTAAAACTATTGTAATAACATTATACTTACGAGTTTGAAATTCTAATTGAACACACCCATATCTTATGATTAAGTATAAGGTAAAGCGACGATTAAAGGTCCGCGGGTAAAAAGGTCCACTACAGATATATCAAAAACTAGTAAAGTTAAGAATTTGTTGACCAAGTCTGAAAGTAGAGGAGAAAAGATGTAAAAATTTTTATTCGTTGTTAGTTTTGTTGGTTGTGAGCACTGTTGTTTAGTTTACGAGACCTTAATATAAATTTTAATTATACGTTATTTGCTGATTTTATAAGATGTATTGTTATTTTTAAGTTTGATTCAACAGTTTCTTTTTATATAATTTCTATAAACCCTTTAATTTTTGGGGAAAGGACCGTCTGAACCTTTACTCAGCCAAAGGTGTAAACAATAAAAATATAGTACAAAAGAAAGTAAATTAAATAAAAAAAATAGAAGAGATAAATTAAATAAATAATTATTCCAACTCTGCTAATAAAGATTTCTGTCAAAATACAGTATTTTCTCTGTAAAAAATGTACTCATAAAATTTATATTTGGAACTGGTTGCATAATGTAGCTATCATTTCGTAAAGTCCCTTCAGAATTAAAAATAATACACTGGACCTGTTTTCCCCCTGGTCGATCCAAAACAGCAAAAAACCATATTTCTACAATTACTTTTTCTACGAATTAGCTGGGAGTTTGAACATAGTCAAATAGTTGTTTGTTCGATATGTGAAATTTGTTGTAATATAATTGGTTTAATTTTCATAATATAATTGATCAAAGTCAAATTGAACCTTTGTGCCCCCCCCTGCTCTATCACGTTTTGTCATTACATAGAATAATTTAAAGTGACCATTGTTTTACATATCAAATGTTATATAAAGTTAAAATATATTATATAAAGCCAATACATTTTTTTATGGCTTGACCTATAGTTTGTAAATTTATATTATTGAGTTTTCATTTGAAGAATATGTTCTTTAAGAAATACATTGAAATATTGATTGGTCTTGTCTTGCTATGTCATCTGTCTCTTTTTACTCCATAGGCGGGTGCAATGGGGCAGCCGAGGGGTAAAACAGATCTAATGTCTTGTTTTTAATTTTACGAAATAATAGCTACAATATTTAACTTATTCACAACATGAATTTCACATTTTCAACAAATAATAGGGCACAATTTTCACAAATATAGCACGGTATATAACCTTGATCTGGCATTTTGTCAGAAATATTTAACAGAAAAAATAGAATAAATATTAATTTAATTTATTACTTGTGAAATTACCTCTTTATCTAAATTTGCATTTATATTTACTATTTTTTATTGTTTGCGCTTTTGTCATGTTAAAAGTTCCGATGTTTTTTTTACCCCATCCAAATGTAAGCTATTACGGTGGTTATATAAAAACATAGGTTGAATCTAACTTAAAATTAACATTACATCTTATAAAACAATCAAACAAATACTTGAAAATTATATTACGGTCTCGTCAACTAAGCAACAGTGTTCACAACCAAAAAAACTAACAACAAAAGAAAGTACTTTTGTTGTGGATTTTCAAAACATGGCCGTTTAACATGGCTGATGATGATGCTTAATTTGAGGCAAGGGCCGATTACACATCTTTTTCTCTCTGCTTTCAAATATTGTTAAAAAAAACTTGTCTTGTTTTTGAAATATAGGTGGTGAACCTTTTTGCTCGCGGATTTTTAAGCCCCGCTCTACTCTATATTCAATGGATTAATTAAAACATTTGCATTTACATAATTTTGTATAAGTCCCATTTTTTTAGAACCATATATTTCAAATTATTAACATAATCAAATAATATGTTATTATAAATATCAATCCGATTTGCTGATTTTATGTTTTCTCGACGTTTCAAGCCATTCTGAATCGAATAAGACCAAACTTGGAAAAGTATGTGTGTGTGTGTTCGTGTGTGTGAAGAGTTTTTTTTGCCGTAAATCGATGTTTTCTCAAAAACGGCTGGACCTATTTCAAAAAATTTAAAAGCCATTCGATGTATCCCGTTTAGGACTATCGTTTGTCATTTTTGTGTAGCGATCGGCCAAGCCGTTTCTTTATAAATAGCAGAAAAGTAAAAAAAAATTTGCCCACGTTTAAGCCCGCAATTCTAAATCGATTTTAAAAATTCAAAAACCGTTCGAAAGATATTGGTTAGGAATCGTACTGATTAGTTTTTGATAGAGATCGGCCGGGCCGTTTTCTTATAATAAAGTGTCTCAATATAAGTTTTTCCAATTTAATTGTTTCAATCCTTACTAAACTGATAACGAATAATAACTTTTACCGAATCATTAATCGAATTTGTTCTGAATTACTTATCTATTACCCTTGCATCAAACACCGAGCGGAGCGTAAAAACGTTTTCTTCGTCGTTTCCATGATTCTAATTTTCAAAGCACACAGCCCTTTTTCCATCTAATGAATTAGGTCTTTAATCCCGACGGCTTCTGGCTTCGTGCTTCGGCGTCATCAAGGAATGTTCTATGCTAATAGAATTGCCGGCTTATTGCAGAGGGAAGAGTTATGTTGTTTCCCACATTCTCTATAAGGGGATGGATGAATGTATTGAGAAAAACATCCATTTATCAGATTCGATCGGATATTTTTTTGCTCGGCATGTTTTTGCCGTATCAGATATTCTGGTTGAGTTAAGCGAAGATTTGTTGATCGCATATTTTTGCACGTTTTTGTAAAAGTTGTGGTGATTGGATTAACTTGAGGAAGTTAGTGGCAACAGAAGTTGAACCGTTTAACTAGGTTAGGTGATTAATGTCATAATATATATTTTACGTATAAACAGTATTTGGAAAAAATGTAAGAAAACCTGGAACTTTTGTGCGCAATTTTCATTAAGTAGATAATTGTTGTTTAGAACAGATTCAATTTTTTTGTAAGTAAGTGAAAGAAACAATTTATTCTTATTTATTTTCTGATATTTGTAAGAAAGATTGCTGAAATCTCGAAAGGATACAAATGATTCAATATACAATTAATTGATATTGTTCGTGCAAATTTATCTTTTGCGGATATGGAGTAAAACGTGCTAAAATATCGGTGCAAATATACATTTGATATATGTACATTAAAATATCGGATTTTTTAAGTGGATTTTAATCTTATTATTAATTCTAAAGAGGTTTTACAGAATAATAGCTACATTACTTCAATATATAGTTTTATATATTTAATATTTACTACTATTAGTTTAATTAAAAGATTGAACAATAAAATTATAAATTATAATATAAATATAAGAAAAATACGGACAAATGGTATATACACCCTAACGTTCCAAAAAAACGTGTACCCCGAAAAATTCACTTCTATATGGAACAACCGTGTCAAATGAAAACCCTTAGTTCTATCAAAAACTGCCATTTTTTGCACATTTAGCTTTGTATCTTCGAAATGGCTGGGCCTGCCTAAAACGAGGGATAGGTGTATAGAGAAAATGTCGGAGTAGCCTTATTCAAAAATTGTCTATTTTGAATAACATTTATTCGACAGTAAAGCATGAAAAAAGCTATAATCACAATACTGTCCGATGTTTTTTAAAAGTTCTTTATATTAAAAATTGCTATCAATTTTTATTTCATATTCATGTTCAACGTTTTGAAAAAGTTCCTAATTAATATTTAAATATGTGCGAGGATAATTGAATTCTTATATGCTATATATATTCTTATATGAATGTTGGTTTTTAGGGATAAATAAAAATATTCTACAGATTTTGAATATTACACAGTTCTTCACAATATTCTATGAATGTGTTGGAAACATTTAGAATTTTATATCTACTCAAATAAAGTTCTTTGATTTATTGTTGTCTGTTTATGACAGATCGTATGTATCCGTTTGTGACAATATCTCTTTCAAAACGGACTCCACGGTGAATAAAATATTCTTAATATGATGTTCCATGCTTTATAAAATGTAGAACTTTTTAGGAGGATTCAGTTTTCTTTTTTAGTTATAGAGTTAGATTTTATAGCAATATACTCGATGGATAAATGAATTTTGTTCCTTTTGCTTTGTGCAATACTAAAATTTTTTTAGCAAGTCACACACAGAAATGAACGCATAATTCAAATAAACAAAACGAGAATGAAAGAAAAATATGAAAGGATAACATGAAAGCGCCTCCAGGATTTTTTCGTTTCATATATTGTGCACGCGCGCGACACTCTCAGAGAGCGCTTTTAATAATGTACATTTGTTTGTACACGGCGAGGACAGAGTTTCATAATTTGTATTTGAATACGAATATATAAAGATTATATACTATATATACACACACACATATATATATATATATATATATATATATATATATATGCAAATATATTCATATATATTAATAGAAATATTCAAAGATATAAAGATGCAAAACATACTATGTGATAATAAATCATAAATAGTAGTTTGCCCGAAAGAAGGTCCATACTGAGTATCACCAATTATAATTTTTAGCGAGAATGAAATTAATTTTTTGACAGGTGTTCAACTCTTTTCGGTCGAATTAAATTTAGATATGGTTATCGTAGTACACGGAATTATTTTCCGTCGATAGAGGAGAACACTCAAGTTTAACAGGATGTGGACTAGATTTAATAATTGTTTTGTGAACTTTAGATACATTTTTATTCAATACACTTATCCAGTGCTACTTTTGCATAAACGTTATGTTTTAAAATTACTGCATGGAAATTTTGAAATTTTTAATTTTTTTTTCAATTTCAAAATTTAATTGTTTCTACACTGTCAACATAAGTGAAAAGTTTTTTAAATCATTGAAGTCGGATGCTTAGTTTTCTGAAAAACTACAATTTTTTGCATATTTAGCTCCTTATCTCCAAAAGCGGTTGGATCTGTTTTTGTCAAAAACCAATAAGCACTTTTCTTCATAAATTCGAGTTGAATGTTTTCTATATCATTCAAATCCGATGCTCTGTTCTCTCAAAAACTTAATTTCCATTTTCTGCACTCTTTCCTTCATATATCCGAGACGGCTATATTTTTTAAATATGTTAATTTTCCAAATATTGTAAAATGCACAATGTTACAAATTATCACTTTGAACTACATTAACTATTTTTTTGAACTCAAATTAACTTTTACTATGCATCATTATTTGAAAATGCACGCCAATGACTTCAAATCGAAAAGCCAACATATTGATGAAAAACGACTGAATTGATTTTTTAATTTTTTTCACAAAAATTCAGAAATATCACATGTAAATGTTTTTAACTCGTAAATTGAATTTGATTCTTAACGAATCTGTTACATTAATAACCGTCTGAGAATGATAAATAAAATGATAAATAAAAAAGACAACGATTTTTCTAAGTGTGTCTTAAACTTTTGCAGGGTAGTGTACTTGCTCCCAAAATTGTAGACAAAAATTCTATCCACACAAAAAACACACACACACATCCATTTTTTCTGAAATGTTCAGTCAAAATATTCAGAAACCCCTGAAACGTGAAGATATCCAAAAATTTTCATTTTAGATTTTTGGACGATTACAATAAATTACCCAATTATAAAAGGTAGAGCGGGACTTAAAGGTTCGCGGGTAAAAAGGCCTATCACCGATAACTAAAAAACTAGTAAAATTAAGAATTTTTTAACAACAATATCTACCTTGCTATACTATTTTACGACGTTAATACCGTGACATAAACAGCAATGTTTGAAAATTCATAACAAAAGTAATTTCTTTTGTTGGTAGTTTTTTTTAGTTGTGAGTTCTGTTGTTTTGTTTACGAGGAATTAAAATAATTTTTGAGTATATGTTATTTAATTACTTTATAAGATATAATGTTAGTTTGTTAATTTTAAGTTAGATTAAATTTTTATATGACATCTATGAAAGCTTACATCTCGGTGGCGTAATAATAATAAGGACCGGTGGCGTAATAATAAGGACCAACTGAACTTTCACCTAAGAGATAAATTAAATAAATAGTTATTTCAACTCTGCTGATTAATATTTTTGACGAAATACGAGATCAAGGTTATTTATAGTATTATCTATGTGAAAAAACGCACCCGTCCTAATTTACGCCGCCAATGGGATAAGAAAATCCAGTTTATAAATGTTTCATAAACCGCAAAAAAACACATTTCTACAATGATGAATTAGCTGGGATTTTTACTGAACTTAGTCAGATAGTTGTTTATTGGATATGTGTTATTTTTTATGGCATAATTAGTTGGTTTGCATAATACATATCGTTAAGGTCAAATTGGCCCTTTGTGTCACACCCTACCCTAATTAACTCATGCATTCAAAACTCACAGACAAACCAAATTAGGGTGATTTCTGTTTCATTGAGCCCCGCGATATACACGATATACAGTAATATAAACTTGAACCATCATTAAATTTTAGTTTGCTTTATTATTATCCACCAATTTTAAACTCTATTTATCTTAATTTGCCTTAAACTCACCAATCTTTGACAATGTGTAACAATTTTTGCTTTATTTAAAAATTAGTAATGTAAAAAAATGGTGTTAGTTGTAACAGAATCTTTAGGCTAGTTGTAACATGTTACATGATACCCCATTTTCTGATGTATAAAATTGCTTTTGTTTGCTGCATTAAGAAAATTATAAATGAAATCAACATTGTTAATAAACCAACTCCAAGTTGCTCAAATTTATATAAAAAAGTTTTTTGTCATCAAAGATTAGACACTTTGGTCTTCGTGGGAAGTGGCAGTACCAATACAAACTAATACAATTATCAAACGCAAAAGAAAATCTACAGTATTGATGAATACCTCTTATGAAAAAGTGTTACAAAAGCAATATGAGCATTAATATTGATATACATTTCTGCTGGTATAATATTTAAATAATGCTCATACAAATATTAATTATGAAATGATTTTGCTACGACGCAAAACATACTAATGAGGGTTTATATTTGCCAGCAATTCGATGATAACGAGCATGAACACCGTCAAAGAACAAACTTTATACTGGTATGTTCATTCATATATAACTTTACCAAATGTGATATTGTATAATGAAAATGTTTTTCATAAAGAAAAACAAACGTATGTCATAATAACATTGCGAATGCTCGTGCTCGTATTTTCCGCATTAATAAAACATTCGAAGAAACTTGACGTAAAAGCTGTACGTATGTAAGTAGAAACGCATTCAAAACAGCAAACTTGCATATATTTGCAAATATTAGATAGTAAATGTTTATGACCATAATGCAGTCTAGATACACTATGTTTTTTACTATCCTAGGTTTACAGTCATAATAACTAAAATTGTGCAATTTTCACTATAATACCACACATTTATTCGAACACATAATGACAACACACAAGTAAAATTATCTGCTCCAATTACTACGAATATAAAACTTAAACAATTTTACAGGCGATAATTCTAATAGCAACAATAATTTAAATTTGACGTATTATATATAAGGATATGAAAATATAGTTGAAGGAATTGAGATATTAAAAAGAGGTTACAGAATTTAGGGTTTAATTGAAATATATCAAAATAAAACAGAATAATTTTGAATACATTAATTTTATATACAATGTAAAATATATTGATTTTAAACATTTGTTCATCTCGATTATACATGTAAACCTATGATAAAGAACTGTGCAGGTACATGAGACAAGCTCTATAGATTTCGAAACATTTTCAGTTTTCGAAAATAAAGTTAGTGCTTTCAATAAAATGTAACCAATGCGATTTGCAATTGATATTTTTCTAACGGTATGTAAATTTTCAGGATTTTTTGAGAAATTATACATTTTTTGCTAATTGTGAAGTAAAGGTTTTACTGATTATTTCCGAGCTTTCGAATTCGATTCAGCCAAATTTTATTGGAAAAACGTCGATGAAATTTTGGCTCACATCACCGCTGCTTATTATACCATTTGGCCATGAAATGTTAGTGCTGATTTTATGTTTACCAATTGTTTCAAGTCATTGTGAATGGTTCCAGACCAAAACTAGGTGAAAAAGTATTCACAAGACTTTCTGAAGTAAAACTTTTTTAGGCAGGACTAGGTTGTAAATCCGTACAAATGCAACGGTAGTGTGTTACTATTGATAGATAAGATAAAATAAGAGTCGAGTGCCAATGATTCGTCATTCGCTCTCGATGATATCATTTCTATACGGGTCGATTGTGATTAGTCGTCGTGCACGTGAATAGAGATCGGTCGTTGTATGCGTACCGGCGTCAAAGTTATATGCGTACCGATATCAATAAAGAAATCGGCATAGATAAGTAAACATTTTGAAGTTACATCGTAGTATAAATCTTGATTTAATGAAATATGCCTGAATCAGAAGATTATTTCACCCTGTTCCTTAATATTTTACTCTGTTCCACAGAAATTATTTCTATATTATTCGTAGTTTCTATAAATCTTTAAAGTTATTAAAATGGAAAATATTTTTTAGGCAAGACAGATATTACAGCTGTTTAAAGAATAAGATTATATCTCCAGCGAAAAAGTAAAAAAAAATACAAGCAGTCAATGAATGTATGTTAATTTTAATTACATGAAATTCTTCAAACACAATTACATGACGTGTAAAGTTGCAAAAACAATATTTATTTAGGCGTTGTTTAACATAATCCACTGTGTGAACGAATATTATAGAATTTATTAATCAGGAAATACTATATCATTTCTTTAATAAAGGTTCGTTTCTAAATGCTAATTACAATGACAAACCGATTATGTCATATTTGAAGTATGACTTCAATTACATTATTAATATATTCTTAATGCTATTATAAATATAAAATTTATAATTTATCATTATATAAATGTGTATCTAGGTTGACACTAATAAATATGTGCATCACGAGTGATACCATATTACTAATAAAAATTATTCAAAATTGTTACATGATGTATTTATTTTTGCCTAAATGCCATCTTGTACAGTAGCAAATAAGTTTTACTTCAATCGCGTGTGAACCTTACGCGCACTCTTTTTTTTAACCTTTTGTCGACGGACGATCCGCAAAAACCAATTTCAAAAACTTAGAATCCATATAAATTATAACTCAATAAAGACTCGCTCGTCTATCATCTGTGTCACCTTTACCAAGGTAAATATTCTTTTTTTTATCATTTACATTTGTGAATTACAATCTGTCGTTATAAACAACAAAGGTAAAAATTTGTTGGTTCATTTTACTTAAGTGTAAGCTGTTATAGAGATTATATAAACGGTCGAGTCTAACTTAAAAGTAATATTATACTTTATGAAACAAGTAAATAACGTATGCTTAAAAAATTTCTCGAAGTCTCGTAAACTAAACAATGGTGATCACAACCAAAAAAACTAACAACCAAAGAAAATACTTTTCTTATGCATTTCCAAACATTGCTTTTGAAATGCATGTCTCGATTTCGACGTCGAAAGAATGAAGGTGAT
Source organism: Ctenocephalides felis (assembly GCF_003426905.1). Taxonomy (NCBI): domain Eukaryota; kingdom Metazoa; phylum Arthropoda; class Insecta; order Siphonaptera; family Pulicidae; genus Ctenocephalides; species Ctenocephalides felis. The sequence continues at coordinate 4,476 of NW_020536989.1, read as the reverse complement.
GACTGGTTATACATCTTGTCCTCTCTACTTTCAATTATTGTTGTTATAAAATTCTTAGCACTACTACTTTTTGAGATTTCGGAGGTGGACCTTTTTACCCCCGCGACCTTTAACTCCGCTTTACCCTAATATAAGTATTAAACAGGTAAATAATATTATAGGTATGCATTAACCTCTACTAGTTCATTTCATATTGAATGATATATCATTCATTATATGAATGAACTATATTAATGCATATATATTATTTGTTTATATTATATATATGATATATTCTCGGTGGCATCCAATATCACTTATCACTAATTCCCAATTCCATCTCACTTAGCCCGGTCATGTCTGTGTAAAATTGCCTTGGCTTCGTTGCTGTGCGGGTTGATCATCGATCACAATTAGTAGAATTCTTCCAGTTTCCATGCCTGCCAGCATTCCATTTATCCCTTCATTATCCCGAATGTATAGTTTTGTGCTGTCCAAGGGCGATTTGTTGACGCCTCGATACAATCGATAAATCAGACGGGTGCGGCTGCTCTTCCAAAGGTATACCTTGTATAGACGAGGTAACATGATAACATGATAATGCTTGATGCGATGATGTACTTTGTTATAAGAAGTGGAGTTTTATGACTTAGAGCAAGAATTTGTAATAATGAATATTAAGTGCATTAAAATCCAAGATCTTTGGAGCTTATTCAAATAAGATATTATAAATTATGTAAATTTCATCGAATTTTATATATCTATCATAATATGTTACATGCGATGCAACGAATAGTGAATAGTGAATAGTTTAAAATCCGTATTTTAGTATAAACACACTATTCTTTTTAGAACACAATGAGTATAGGTACTTAACTCAGCGGTAGCACACTCTTAACTGAAGTTTTTTTTTTGTAGTTTTTTCGGCTTAGAATACTGTTGTTAAGTTTACTATACCTGAACATATTTTTGAAGTAAACGTAACGTATTTTATGACTGATGATTTTTTACGAAATTTATTGTTTTATACGGTATATTGTTATTTTTAAGTTAGATTCGGCAGTTCAATATAAAAAAAATCAAGATATCATATTACCTTTGTGTGAAAAATGTGTGTTTGTTATATATACATTGAGCAATAGCCTACCTATAGGGATTAGTGCTGATTAGTTTTTTTTGAAAGGTCGGTCCAGCCGTTTCGGAGATACGAAGTAAAGACTGCAGAAAATGGAAATCAAGTTTTTGAGAGAACAGAACATCTGATTTGAACGATTCTAAAAAAAATTGGTTGGATACGGTTGTTACAAATTTTGTGGGTACGGTTGTGACATGTATTTATTGTCTTTTCGGTTAAGGATTAAATAGAGATAAAAAATCAACTTAACCATAGCAAAATGCAAAAGAGAAAGGAAAAATCAATATAATTGTTATATCATATTTAAAAGCTTTATTTGAATGATTATGTTGAGTTGTATCAAATATTTCTGACAATAAAGTTGTTTCTGACAATAATAGTTAGTTTGGTGTTTATACCTATTGTTTTTTAACCAATTTTTATACCTGTCGCTCGCTCTTTTTTTATGATTTGATTTTATGAATAATCCATCTTATTTAAGGACAGTATTTCAGTATTTCCATGTAGAAATATATTCAAATTACCATTTAATTCACTTTTCTCTCAGCTAACTGGTAGGTTAACAATATTATTGCTGATAAAAACCAAAGTGGCACAACTGCACACCCACTCTCCCATGCTGATTATTATCATGGAAAAATCTAAACTCGACAATAATAAATTACACTGCAATTATTTTACTCAAATATTTCAACGAAAGTTTTAAAGAGCATTTTGTTTATGCACACAATAAGTATGCGTTTAAAGCAAATTATAAAACTCGAGAAAGAAACAAAACGTGCGTCTGTTACTCATAAATTAAAGCAGGGTCGCAATTACATTGAAACAACAAAAGGCAAATTAGGCAAAGCGGGCAATAACGCCGACAAATTACTCAAACGATCTCGTCTGATGAGGGTCTGCCTTTCAAAATTCGAATCCTTCCTCTCAACCGAACTTATATACATCTTTCTCTCGAGCTAGCAATGCATAAAATTGCCGTTAGGAAATCATGTTTAACCAATGGTATATTTATTACAAATTTACTTTTTTACATTAGTAGATAATGATATAGTGGTGCTCTAGGAGTATTAAGGTGAATAGGGTAATCTGGATATTTGTGTTTAAAACAAATTATTTTTTATGCGACAAAACTAAATTATTTTGTTGATTTTATTATATGTCCAAAAAAATGTGCTTAGGACGATTTTTGTCCGGTATTCAATATCGGTATTGGTATAAATATACCGGTAATTCGGTATTACCAGTATTATGTAGAAAGTTGAACCAACGCAATATGTTTTACATATATTTTATAATATTGGTAATTCATTATACCAAATCTTAATTCATATCACGGAGTAAATGTATGATTATCAATGATAACAAAATAATGATCATTCATATATATTTATGATTATAAATTAATTACGCTATACAAAGTATTAATTCATATCGAGCAATAATGAATGACTTCTTAATGAGTGAATGACAAGTGTAAAATCAGAAAAAGCTTTTCCGACATCTATTATTTTAAGGTATCACCTTTCTTAACTTACCGCAGGGTAAGTTATAGTAATCGCAAAAAAATCAAAAATTAAAATTTTCATAAATCTTTACGTTTCACGAGTTTCTGAACATTTTGGCATGCTTTTAATAAAAATGATGTATGTGTGTGTGTATGTATGTGCGGATGAAATTTTTCGTCGACGTCTTCGAGAACACGGATCAACCAATTTGAATGATTCAACATTCAACATTCGATTTCTATTTATAAGAACACGTGCTGATTAGTTTTTAGCAAAGGCAGGTCCAGCCGTATCAAAAACACGGGGCAAAAAGTGCCAGTTCTAGAGAAAACGGAGCGCCCGATTTCAATAATTCAAAAAACATTATACTTGTATGGACATGAATGGAGACCTAAGATAAGAATGGAGAACTGACTAAATTTTTTGGGAAGGCAGGTCTTGCGGTTTCGAAGATTCAATGAAAGAAGCATGAAAAAATGCCATTTGGCGGACAAAAATAATCATTAGACATATGCGTATCAAATTATCCGATATTTTATAGAAATTTTAATAATAAGTACAAATTATGTTATATTTCTATGGATTCCGTACCAATTTTCATCCATTAAACGCGGCGCTGACGCGTTGCGATATTTCTCTACACAGGTAAAGCAGCGCGATTACTTGAAAGGTTCAAAATTTTCAAAATATTACAAATTTAAAAAATTCTTTCAAAGATTTCAAAATCCCCAAAAATCTAATTTTACAATTTAAAAAAAAAATGTTTTTGCTTATATTTTTATTTAAAAAAATTGCTTTTATATAAATTTTAATTTTCGGTACGGGAAGTCAAACAATTTGCCTTAATGCACGATGCCATGCATCACTAATTTTAGATATCGAATATCGGTATTCAGATTTAGTATGGTATTGGAGCTCTACATGTCTTATATAATTTAGAAAGCCCTCTGAAAATATATTAACCACTCCAAAGTACACTGTTTATATCACACTAGTAATAATAGAATTAGCCATTGTATAATTTCGCAGCATGGTTATATATTTACGTACTATTACGAGTTTTTGATAAATAATTATTTAGGCGAATAGCACCTGAATACAGGACCCTTTTTATAGCTTTTATAGCCATAAACTATATACCTATGGTTTAGGTAGCTCATCTATAAATCAATTGTAGGAATAGGTTAGCTCAATTTAATGGCAGTTTATTTTTATGGCTTTTTGCACAAGAATTATTATATAGTGATGAAAGATCCACGGACGGATTGCTTCTGACACATCATAACATGTCCGGGAACTACTCGCCGTGATACCACATGTTATAATTAAAATCTATATTTAGTTGAAGGCAGAATCGTCCTCCATAGCGCACTAATCGAGGGTTAATCGCTCGTTTTGTGAGCTGACTTTATTACTCCATATACTAATAGTCAGCGAGATACAGGTCATAGTGGAATATGTTCGTTGAAATCATAAATTATTATATATCACACACACACATATATATATATATATATATATATATATGTATATACTAGATGACCTGACAGACATGGTCCTGTACCCACGTCTACAATTTTTCAATATCCTATACTAATATTTACTGTTTACCTAAAATAATAAATATTGTTTTTCAAATTACTCTTCACATCAAAATGCATATATGTACATCTATGTGAGCGATATTGAATGTAGAACTGTTTTGAATAAAATGAGAAGTCTCATTCCCCACGCTGTATTGAAAATTGAAGTCTTTTAACTGTATAACAAATTAAGAAAAAATTAATATATATTATCCGCGATAAAAGTAACCTTGGATTTTTCCACCCAAAATAATTGCTCCAATAATTTTGC
>NW_020536988.1:0-24705 GCF_003426905.1 Ctenocephalides felis | reverse complement strand
AATAAGTCGGATTAAATAGGAACAGAAACACCTTGTAATGCTCCACCTTCATAATCGAAAATAATATAAAAAAATTAGATTATTAACTTTGCGTAGGGTTATAGTAATCGCAAAAAAATTGAAAATGAAAATCTTATATATCTTTATGTTTCAGAGATTTCTGAACATTTTGGCATACCTTATTTTTAGAAAGAATGGATGTATGTGTGTGTGTATGTGTGTGTGTGCGGATACAAATTTTCGTCTTCGTATTTTTCGTATTTTGATAATTTTAAAATAATTAAACTAGAATGAAATTAGAATCTACTTTTTCCTACCAAAGTCGATAAATATATATTTATTATAATTATCTAGTAGTTTAATTTCTGTATTATGATCAGTATCATCAACTATCATGCAAAATCTTAATCTAGTATCATGATTTTATGCATGTACCAAAACTAGAGCGTGTCTAAACAGAAGGTAATGGAAAATTTGTACACAAGCATAAACTTGCATTTATGAATTAATATACACATACATATGTGCTAACTTATACTTTATAAAGCACAATATTTTAATTAAATTTGCCGAACAAAGTTGAAACTTCGGTTATAATGGTGAACATAAAGCACACAAACAATCTATCTGAACATTATAGTCCGCACCCACCACCATACCGAACTCCAAAAACACAAGCAATAATGTAATAATATATATATATATATATATATATATATATATATATATATGCATTTATATTAAACATATTAAAAAAGGAGAAAAATAATTGTACGATTTAGAAACATTTAATTCCTCCTTTGCGATATTGTAAAAGTATTGTATTTCTGCAAACGAGTGAAATTACATGATTATGAAATTACCAAAAAATACAAATAACGCTAATTATTTAAGATAAAAATAGAGTTACTGGATACGAGTAGCTTTTCTTGCTCTACTCTATAAATATGAAATCAATATGGAGCAGTATATTGTTTCACTATAAATTAAAAGTTTTCAGCTAGAAATCTATCAAAAAATGTAAATGTAAATTAACTAATATTTAATAACTGCATAAAAAATGTTTTGTAGTGAATTTTAATTAAAAGTCAAGATAAAAAATTGTATTCAAATTAAAAACTTATTTTAATAATATATACAATTGATGATTGAATTGATTTGAAATAATTTCAATGTGATTCAGTCGTATTCACTAATTAAGAAAGAATTAATTTAGATTTCAAAACAAAATGGTATCTATGTAACAGTTAAATTCCTAAAATTGCCGAAAACACAAAAAATATATATTTTGTTTGACTTATCAAATGAAAATACCTTCCAGTAAGTTGGGTGAAAAAGAACGTCTAGTTATTTCCTTATACTTAGTTAAATTTTACCAAGAATTATATAATTTTATCGCATTTTTCACTTTTTCTTGAACATTAGTTATTGCATCTTGACTCGTGTAGAAATAATTAGTTAAAAATGACTAAACTTGCTAAAAATCTTGAATTTTGATCTGATGCAGTTGTAAAATTTTATGCAGTTTTACAAGTGGCCTAAGTTGTCAATCCATTATGGAAAGAATAAAATGAAATTAGTCTAAATTTGCTAAAAAGCAAAAACGCTATCGAGTTTCTAAGCAGGCATTTGTGTAATAAGTAAAGTAATGCAAACGTACTAATTTTGAAGTAGAAGTATCTATAGCAAATTTTATAAAATTGGTCAAAAGGGCGGCTGTATTCATGCAGACAGCAACATACCGTTTTATTATTTTTTTCTATTTTTTCAAAATTTCTGATAACCAATAGCATTTGTGAACTTTAATAAATCACGGATGTTAACTTTTAGACAATAGATTTGGATTCTGCCATAAAATAGATCAATGTTATGGCAAGGCTACGTTACGCAGTATCTCTAATAAAAAATGGCACTAAAAACTATCACAATGCTACGTGGACTTATAAGTGCATCGTTGTGATGTGGCATAATTTCTAAATTTTGATCAATCATTGGCAGTTACTCTTGGACTGATGCAAAAGATTTTACGCAGTTCAGCAAGTGGCTCATCCTTTTCCCATCTACTTTCCACAAGAAAAAGAATATCATCTCCTTAGATAAACTTTTTTGAAAACCACATATGTCATTAAATTTTTGAATCAAGAAGGCCATGTGAGATATCTTGGCATATACCTCGAAAGCTTAATTGGCTAATCCACATTAGAAGAGGCCACTTAATTGGCTAATCCACATTAGAAGAGGCCCAGAGATAAAAACGAAAAGTTTTACTGATTATTAGTGACTAAATCCAAATTAAGCTCATAAAATAATAGCTCATAAGACTAATATAGAAATAATACACAAATTTCAAAACAAATTTTTGAAAATTGCCTTAGGAGCACCAAAATATATCCCGAACTGGCTGATTTATCTCGACATGGAAACACCTACCATAAAAGATGTAATAACAAAAATAGCACATAAATATACAAGCAAGCCCATCAGTCTCCCAAATTCACTAGCAAACTCCTTAATAACAAAGAACTATCGACGTAGGTTGGAAAGAAAAGCGCCACTTGATCTAAGTCATCAATTTTCCAGATACAGATTGAAATAACTTAGTTATAAAAAAATATTTATAAGTGAATAGTTAAGATTACATCATTGTAATTAAAATATTGTTAATATTAAAACGAATGGAAAAGCAACTATTGAGTTGTTGCATTTAGTATACATGTCCCTTTACGGCTGACAATTGTAAATTCCCCAAATTTACTAAATGTCTTTAACTGGACAGTTTTAAATAAAAAAATGAGTGCGCGCAAGATTCACACGCGATTGAAGTAAAACTTATTTGCTACTGTACAAGATGGCATTTAAGTAAAAATAAATACATCATATAACAATTTTGAATAATGTTTATTAGTAATATGGTAACACTCGTGATGCAAACATTCATCAGTGTCAACAATTTTACACATTTATATAACGATAAATTATAAATTATATATTTAAAAATAGCATTGATAATATGTATAATATTTAAAAACAATAATGTAATTAAAGTCATACTTCAATTATGACATGATCCGTTTGTCATTGTAATTAGCATTTAGAAATGAGCCTACATGAGAGAAATGAAGTAATTGCTGATTAATAAATTCTATAATATTCGTTCACACAGTGGATTAATGTTAAACAACACCTAAACAAATATTGTTTTCGCTACTTCTCTCTTCGGGTAATTGTGTTTGAAGAACTTCATGTAATTAAAATTAACATACATTCATTGACTGTTTGTATTTTTTTTACTTTTACGCTGGCGATATACTTATACTTATCCTTTGAACAGCTGTAATATCCGTCTTGCCTAAAAAATATTTTCCATTTTAATAACTTCAAAGATTTATAGAAACTACAAATAACATAGAAATAATTTCTAAGGAACAGGGTGAAATATTAAGGAGCAGAGTAGGATAATAAAACTTTAAAATGTTTATGTATCTATGCCGATTTCCTTGTTGATATCGGTAAGCATACAACGACAGATCTCTATTCACATACGCGACGACTAATCACAATCGACCCGTATAGAAATGATATCATCGAGAGCGAATGACGAATCATTGGCACTCGACTCTTATCTGCCGTAACTCACTCTTATTGTGTTTGTACGGATTTACACCCTAGTCGCGCTTAAAGAAGTTTTACTTTAAAAAAATCGATTGGCGCTCTATCATGTGTACAAGCCCTTACTCTGGTGTAAATGTATTTATATAAAACCAGAAGCATCGGTAGTGAATTAAATAGAATTTCACGTAGCCCGACAGGCGCCCCTCCGCACCCTCAGCCCCTTCTTCTCCTGGTCGTGTGTGTGGCATTAGCAGAATCAAAACATCTGTCAAAAGTTTTAGTGTGTAACAAACTATGGCCGCAATTAGTGAATTGTTTGTTTAATTCATTCGTCTGTGTTTGTGTCTGTTAGGAAGGAAAAGCGCTAATTTTGAACACTAACACATGGAAGCGGCGTGCATTTTCCCGTCGTATGGGAAAACACCAGAGTTTTCATTTTGTACGACCGCCCCCCACAGAAGATCCGGAAAAGTTTTAAGTCTGTTAGATGAATTTAATTAATATAATATGGTGGATTGCGCATACATGTAATATACTCGAACGTTATATTCTCCAAAGTGATGAGGAGTGAGGGGCGGATTCAATACCGAAAGTGGTCGGTGGAGGTATCAGATGTCTCTGACAGATACTTTGATGATACTTTGATAAATTTCATTAAAGCCAGATTTTTTTCGAGTAATTATTAGAGATTATTATATATAGAGACGCTCTCTCTCTTAACTGTTAATACGCAATAGTTATATTAAGTTTGGTTTATATTTTGCTTTACCTATAAACTATTATTGAGATTTTTCTATTACTGAATGAAATAAATTTCTGTAATAAAATGTTGTGTATATATATATGTGCCAATTCTCGGAAAACATTGTAAAGTAAAAATATGTTGAAAATATGGTGTTCTCGGTGCACCTATTTTATTTTGACAAATTTCATTTTCTTTATGTTGGGTCTCAATAAGTTGCTAAGACACAAAACTAACTTAAAACTAGTGAGGTGCATAGCATCGTGCCTTAAGGCAAATTGCTGGAACTTCCCGTACCGTAATTAAAATTCTTGGTACGAGACCAAAAAAAAAATTACAAAAAATGTGTACACATTATTAAAATCTCTATAAAATATCTGATAATTCAATGTACATACGTTCAATAAACATGTTTGACCGCCAAATGACATTCCTTTAACTTATTTCCCCTGAGAGTGCATAACCGCTGTACCTGCCTTCCCAAAAATTTAATCAGTTTTTCGTCTGGTTAATATAAGTAAAAAAATTTCTGAATTATTTAAATCAGACGCTCCGTTCTCTTAAAAACTGAGTTACCGTTTTTGGCACTTTTTGCCCCGTATCCTCGAAACGGCTAGACTTGCCTTCGCCAAAAACTTATCAGCACGTCTCATTATCAATACGAATCAAATGTTTTTCAAATTATTCAAATCGGTTGATCGGTGTTCCCAAAATCGTCGACCAAAATTTGTATCCGCACACACACACACACATACACAAACGCACACACACACATACACCATGTTTTCTAAGGTATGCAAAAATATTCAGAAACCTTTGAAACGTAAAGATATATAAAAATTTTCATTTTCAATTTTCTTGCAATTAATATAACTTACCCTACGGGAAGTTAAAAATGGCACATTAATTTCTCTAAGATTTAGGATATAAAATAGAGGTAAAAATTGCTTTCAAACGTTTGGCAGATCTTAAAAATAGTTGATATGATTAATAAATTAATTATCGTGATGTTTTCAAATAGAATATAGTTATACCAAGTGTAACTTGTGTTTTATCTTCAGGCAAGTTCACATATACAAAAATACTAATAAATACAATAATAAAAGATGAACAATAATAAATAAAATTAAGCAAATAGTTCTTGGACTTCCAAATTTTTCAGCAAATCCAAGTTTTCAAAAAAATATCAGTATTTTGAAGCCAAAACAATTTTTTTTTCAATAGTATTCTCAAAACCAATATACATGTATTTTTTTTATTTCTGAGCTTTTGCCACCACTACTTTGTATGTATTGTATGTAGCGATTCAATATGTTGCTACAAAAATAAAGTTTAAGTTATTTCAAATATTTCTAATTGACGCATTTATAAACTAAAATGGACTATATAACATAATATACAATAAAATTTGCATACGCTAAAATTAATTTAACTTATCAACAATATATTTTCATAATTATAATTGATGTTTTGACCAACGAAATTTATGAAAATGCGATAATAGGTGCATTTTACTGTAAAATAAACAAAATATTTTATTAACAGCACTCACATGGAAAATAATTGATTAAATTTAAAATTAAAACGCAAAATGCTTATCGTTATGTTTAATTTTTAATCGAGTGGAGCGGTTTCAGCATCATAATGGATGATTCTAGCAAATAGTTGGAATTTTATATTGTGCTCTATATAGTTTTAATAAATGATATAAGTACTTACACGATTAATAATACCTACAATAAAAATAGCACGTTTGAGAGTAATTTGTGAATTGTCGTTATAATGTATAATGAAAAAGGAGTTTTAGCTTTTTATAAAAATTTTAACAACTGACTTTGAAAATTCAAGCTTAAGTAAGTTGGAATAGAAATAATAGTAGAGTTCGATTACCAAATGTCTGCGATTCTGATTTAAAAAAATGATTCAAATAAAAAAAATTGATTTTATTGTATTCTTAAATAGCAATAGGCGTTCTGGATTAGCATATCTAAAATTTGCCGGTTTTGACTTTAAAAATATGGTCACCTTACAACTATGGATACAAAAAAATAATATTGAAAGTGCGAGTAATTAAATTAGGCCAAATAGCTCATATACATGGAATAAACTTCTTCTACACAAAGTCATGTTAAAACCAATTTGGACATACGGAATACAACTTTGGGAAACACCGCGCAAATTGAACATCGCCTTAATTCAAAGATTTCAAAACAGGATTTTTAAAGGAATTATAAATGCACCTAAGTATGTCCCAAACTGGTTGGTTTATACAGATTTGAACATGAGCACTGTTAAGAAAGAAATTGAAAAATTCAGTTGGAGATACAAGGATAGAGTACAGAACCACCCAAACATCATGGTCAAAAACCTAATAAAAAACCATGGCATTAAACGGGTACAATTACTCGTAGGCTTTATTTAATTTTTTTCACATCAGGACTACATCTATAAGCTAAACATATCCAACATCGAATCGGATCACCACTGGGTGACCTTTCGACATTCTTTCCTTATTTAATAAACCATTAAAATTACTAAATGTTGTGCATAACGACAGATTGTAATTCACAAATTTAAAAAAATAGTTCCTAGAATATTGTATACTGAATGCTGTTAAAAATAAACATGATAATGATAAAAAAAACATACGTGCACATGCGCATACACAATGTTTGCCAATTTTGGAAGAAAACAATTCAGAATCGCATGAAACGCAAGAAAACCATAATATAGGCAAATCGGATTTTCTAAACAAACTTTTCTTTAAGTAAAAAAATAAGTTTATATTATAGCAAAATGAGCACCACAATGATTACAAATGATAATTATATATCGTCACTAGAATTTCCTAGTTTTATTCGCCTTATTTTGCGTCTCCTTAGAATTCGAGTTGGTCCAATGGTCCAATGCTCATCGGCATATTTACTATATAAATTTTCCAAACGATTTAGTTCGCGAGCCGATCGAATTCTGACAGTATCTCGGTTCGCTGGCTACACAGATTTATTACTAGCATACGCGATTTGCATATGCTGCGTTTTGCATATACACAAATTTGATTCATCGCATTATGGGGAATACCTTCCCATCGGTTCAAATTTGTATACGTACACAAATATACACGTTACATACTAAATATATAGATATCGAAATGTATATTCCAATCTGCAACAATTTTACGTTCGAGCGATCCCCAAGTGCATAAATTACACTGATATATCAATTGGCCCGAAATTTATTTTTAATATCTCACAGCGTTCCATATGCAATTAATGTACATGTCCCATGGCAGATTTCAAATTTATATGAACTAGCTATAAGCGACGCGTAAATGTTGGAATTGATGTGTCATAATTGTTTTAGTATTCGAAATGGCCATAAAAGTGATAAAAATGGTTCACGTTGATTAAAAGCTTCACGGGATGATAGTAGGGAACCACAAACGATGCTACTTTTTTCTGGTATTCAAATAGGTTTTTATGTAAAATTCTGTAGAAATACATTATTGAGATAATAAATTCTTATTTTTTAGAGTCATGTTTTGGAGAAAAAGAATATTTCAAAAGACAATATTCGAGGCATGTAACTTTACTAATCTTTGGACAACTGAACAAATTGACGAATCACTCATTGAAGTGACAACTATTGACATACTAAAATCATGCAGTAGTGATGTCCATTTTGAAAATATAGTTAAAAAATATATTAGCAATTGAAAATAGCCCATTTTGGGCAGCGTGGTGTGAAATGGCAAGGGAAAATCTCTCACACTATTCTTCCCCAAATCGAGTTGGAGTTTATCTTAGTTTTTGGACCTAAGGCAGTACTACTCATTATGATTTGACGTAAAACAAAATAAACTGCATAAAATTAGATATGATTATAAAATAGAAATGTATATAAAAGAAATGTAATTGCTAACTGTATATTATTATTATTCGCGCCAGAACGACGGTGAATGGCGCGAGCAAGCTGCATTGGTCGGAGTCGGACAATACTTAGTTTCTGGCAATACCGTAAGAAGACGATTTGCATATAAACGCTAATCATGAGCGTTTTTGAGGGCTCGCTTAATTCATGCACGATGTTCAATTGTTTTTCCATATGAGTTTTTGTTGTATTTTCCGAGTGTTAGATGTTATTTGTGTGAATAAGTACTTTATTAATCGCAGCCAGTGCTCCTTATTGTGCTTCTGGAGACAATTTCATCCTCAGCATCCAATTCGCTGTAGAGCGATCTGAGAATTCTGGACTTCAAGCCACCATCCGACTGGGCCGCCTTCCAAGCAGATAACATCAAGTTTGTCCTTAATATATTCAATAGTACAAAATCCTCGGAATAGCTTTTGAATAAAATACAACTAGCTGTAAGTGGAATTCTGTCTTAAGGCAATTAGGGCATCGTGCCTTAAGGCAAATTGCTGGAACTTCCCGTACCAAAAATTATTTTTTTTAAAAACGATTAACATTTTTGAAAAAAATTTACTTCGAAAAAATAAGATTTTTGACAAACTATAAAATGGACAAAAAATTACTTTTTTTTGAAAAAAAAAAATTTTTTTTTTAATTTTTTTTAAAAAAAAAATTTTTTTTTATTTTTTTTTTTTTTGAAAAAAAATGTTTTCTTTATTTTGACATATTTTGAAAGATCTGAACTTGTTTTTCAAAGCAATCGCACTGCTTTAACTGCATAGAGACAAAATATAAAGCGCGTAAGCGCGGCGTCGCTGTCTAACGGGTAAACATTGATACGGAACCCATAGGAAAATAAACAAAATTTATACTTATTGTTAAAATCTCTATAAAATATCTGAAAATTTGATGTGCATATGTCTAATGATCATTTTTGACCGCCAAATAGCATTTTTTTTTACTTTTTTCGTTAGATCTCCGAAACCGCTAGACCTGCCTTTATGAAAATTTGATCAATTCTTTATCTTGTCAATACAAGTAAAATGTTTTTTGAATTATTAAAATCGGACGCTCCGTTCTCTTAAAAACTGAGTTACCGTTTCCGGCACTTTTTGCCCCGTATCTCCGAAACGGCTAGACCTGCCTTCGTCAAAAACTAATCAGCACGTCTCCTTATCAATACGAATCGAATGTTTTTTGAATTATTCAAATCGGTTGATCCGTGTTCCCGAAATCGTCGACGAAAATTTGTATCCGCACATACATACACACACGCACACACACACACACACACACACACACACACACACACACACACACACACACATACATCCATTTTTTCTAAGGTATGCCAAAATGTTCAGAAACCTCTGAAACGTAAAGATATATAAAAATTTTCATTTTCGATTTTTTTGCGATTACTATAACTTACCCTACGGGAAGTTAATAAGCTATTCCAAAAGGGTCTAGCACTGATTTCAAAAAAAATCTGCCAGAGCATAAATTAACAACTAAATTCAAAATTACTTTTAAATATAAACAATTGAAAAATAGAAGAAATTAATTTTAGGGAGTATTTGTCTTGCAATCTTGAGGTTCGGTTGCCGATTCTGCATTTCAACCTGATAAAATAGGGTACAAATATCCTTGACATGCATAACTTACTTGAAAATAGAAATCTTGAAAGACGACTAAGTAAAAAGATTCGTTCCTACTACTGATGCAAAAAGTTGTTTAAGTGTTATCTAATTGTAAGTCAAAAATAGTAAATTGAAGAAATGCAACAAGAAAGTCACAACTAGTAACAAATCAACCATTACTTTTCCTTCAAGGCAGACTGGTAAGTGGCTAGAATGTCTGAACCTGAATCAGGGCTCGCCGGTTCTATCCCGCTTTGGGCAGCCTGTTGTCAAGCAGTAGTAACAACGGTTTTCAATTGAAAATGTATAGACAGCAATATGTTTTCAAGTAAAGATAGCCTTGCTCTGGCATTGCTGCATCAGCAAATATTCGCCCTATTACAGAAATTGTAATAATAATTTATCACACAGAGGTGGTGCAAGTGTTTGGGCTGCCATTTGAAGAACCGACTTGTTTTAGTCGAATCAGCCCAACAACTTATAGGACTACTAAGTTCTGATTCTGCTATTCAAAACAAGAATACAAACTAGCTGTAAGTGGAATTCTGTCTTAAGGCAATTAAGGCATCGTGCCTTAAGGCAAATTGCTGGAACTTCCCGTACCAAAAATTATTATTTTTTTAAAAACGATTGACATTTTTAAAACAAATTTACTTCGAAAAAATAAGATTTTTGAGAAACTATAAATTAAACAAAAAATTACTTTTTTTTGAAAAAAAAATTTTTTCAAAAAAAAATCTAATTTTTTTTTTTTTTTAATTTTTTTTGGAAAAAATAATGTTTTCTTCTTTATTTTGGCATATTTTGGAAGATCTTTTTTCAAAGCAATCGTACTGCTTTAACTGCATAGAGACAAAATGTCAAAGCGCGTAAGCGGCGCGTCGCCGTCTAACGAATAAATATTGGTACGGAACCCATAGGAATGCAAACAAAATTTATACTTATTGTTAAAATATCTATAAAATATCTGATGATTTGATGTGCATATGTCTAATGATCATTTTTGACCGCCAAATGGCATTTTTTTTTACTTTTTTCGTTAGATCTCCGAAACCGCTAGACCTGCCCTCATGAAAATTTGATCAATTCTTTATCTTGTCAATACAAGTCAAATGTTTTTTGAATTATTAAAATCGGACGCTCCGTTCTCTTAAAAACTGAGTTACCATTGTCGGCACTTTTTGCCCCGTTTCTTTGGAACGGCTGGACCTGCCTTCGCCAAAAACTAATCAGCACGTCTCCTTATCAATACGAATCGAATGTTTTTTGAATTATTCAAATCGGTTGATCCGTGTTCCCGAAATCGTCGACGAAAATTTGTATCCGCACATACATACACACATATACATACATACATACACACACACACACACACACATACACACACACACACACTCACACACACATACATCCATTTTTTCTAAGGTATGCCAAAATGTTAAGAAACCTCTGAAACGTAAAGATATATAAAAATTTTCATTTTCGATTTTTTTGCGATTACTATAACTTACCCTACGGGAAGTTAAAAAGTCTTCTAAT
Source organism: Ctenocephalides felis (assembly GCF_003426905.1). Classification (NCBI taxonomy): domain Eukaryota; kingdom Metazoa; phylum Arthropoda; class Insecta; order Siphonaptera; family Pulicidae; genus Ctenocephalides; species Ctenocephalides felis. Next base: position 13,260 of record NW_020536988.1, on the reverse strand, counting down.
AGATCCAACAAACCAATTACTAAATGCCTTCATTGATAGACACATTGCAACTGATATGAAAATAAAACTAAAAAGTATTCTGTTTCTTCTATGTTCTTTGAAAATATAAAAGCATGATGATGATCCTAAGAGAAAAGTTTACTGAATGAAAAAAACAAATTCCAATTGTATTTTTTTTTCTAGCATCATTGTGATTAATTGTACGTGAATATAATAAATCTTTATAGTTACATGAGCATGACTCACTCACCTATTTGCAATATTCAATGATCAACTAACCGTATCGCGTCTAAAATCAGTCTGGAATCAAGAAAGCGTAAATAACAAGATGATGAACGAAAATGAGTCCCTGGTACTGGTACAGAATTGCTTTTGAGAATATTATGTAGTGAAATACCACTGTTATTGGTATGTAATGACAATGATTTTATTTTGATGGTATGCCAATCATAGTCGTCTTCAGAATTCTAAACATGTTTGTGTTTTTTTTTAACTTTCCGAAGGAGAAGTTTATGTTTTCATCAAAAAATCCGAATAGCTGATTTCATGTTTTCTCGACGTTTCAAGCCATTCAGAATCGAATGAGACAAAATTTGGAAAAAGTATGTGTGTGTGTGTATGTGAACAGATTCTTTGCCGTAAATCGAAGTTTTATCAAAAACGGCTGGACCGATTTCAAAAATTTAAAAGCCATTCAATGTATCTCGATTACTGTCGTTTGTAAGTTTTGCACTACGATCGGCCGAGCCGTTCCTTTGTAAATCGCAAGAAAGTGAAAAAAATTTCGTCCACGTTTTAGCCAGCAATTCTAAATCGATTTTGAAAATTCATAAACCGTTCGAAAGATATTGGTTGTGAATCGTGCTGATTAGATTTTAGTCGAGATCGGCCGGGCAGTTTTCTTGTAATAAAGTGTTAAAAAAAATTTTTCAACTTTTTTTTATTATTTTTTTGACGGTAGATACCATAGTCTTCTAGATCATACTAAAATATTACGGCCCAACGACAACTCGTTTAACTTTAAAAATTCGTCAAAGTTTGCAAACATTGGTGTTGTTTTTTTGCATTCATTAAAATTAGACCTTTCATCGACGTCTTCATAAAAACGCCTGAACCGATTTCAGAAATTTGCCATTTGATGTATCTCAATGAGGTCTATCGTTTGTCAGCCGTTTCTTTGTCATTTGGAAAAAAGTGTTAAACTGTTCGTCCACACTTAAGCTCATACTACTGATTCGATTTTAAAAAATCAAAAACTGTTCGAAATATATTAGTTGGGAATGATACTGATGAGTTTTAGGTGAAACTCTACCGAGCCGTTTTTTTTTTGTAATTAACTGTTAAAAAAAAAATTAAGCCGATTTTTATGGAACTTTTTTGGCGATATTCATATATCATGGTCTTATAGAACTTGCTGAAATATTACGGTCTTAAAATAAGTAGTTTAATTTTAAAAATTCATCAAAGTTTGAAAAAATGAGTAGTTTCTTTGACGTTTGTTAAAATTAAAATTAGACAATTTACTTGGTATAACGATAGAGTATTTCGTCCACATAATGGTCAACTTGTTTCTCCATAATTAAGTGTTAACAATGTGATACTATTCTGAAATAGTTTCAAAATCAGAAATTTCAGATAAAGAGAACCTTTACAAGTTTATAATTAAAGTATTTCAATTTGAGAATAATTATTATTATTGATTACAGGCAGCTTGCTAATAAATAAATGATGAACTTATGAAAGTCATGCGCAAATGTTTTTTAAAGATTTGTGCCAAATGCAGAGCATTCGATTTTTTTATAAGAATTTTTATTTATAAGGAGATGTGCTGATTAGTGTTTGGTAACGGCAGGCTTAGCCGTTTTGAAAATACGGAGCAAAAAGGGTCAAGAACAATAATTAATTAATTAATTTTCAAAATTCTAAACAAATCTTTTATATTTAAGTTTTCAATTAAGTTTTCAATTAATTTTAAAGCTTTTGTAAAGATATTATTTTTCGGTACGGAAAGTACCAGCAATTTACCTAAAGGCACTATGCCATGTATCACTAGTTTCTAAAATATGCCAAAATATTCAGAAACCTCTGAAACGTGAAGATATATAGAAATGTTCATTTTTGATATTTTTGCGATTACTACAACTTACCATATGGAAAGTTAAAAATACTTCACCGATTCATGTATCTAAAATTTTGCATTGAAACGAGTAGGAATGAATATGAAATATCGTATATATTTTTAACAAATACCATCGAAGCATTTTCCCGTGATACCATTGCAATTCATTCGCATGACGACTAGTTTATTCCATTATTTTGTAAAAATCGAATGCGAGAAGCAAAATTGACTGAATTTCGCGTAAATTATTTAAAAGCGCGCTGTTGTCGGCCGTCAAAGAGACTTTCGTATGATGAGAAAAAATAAAAACGGTCTATTTACGGACACAGGAAAATCTGTCATTAGTCGCGCACATCGAGGAAAAAGTATCTACTTAAAGTTGGAGCTTGTTATAGGCACTGATGCTTTTATTTTATCTCGTATAATTGGCTACTTTTAAAATATATATAAGCCCGAGTAAAGTATTGAGAAAATATTTGGATTTATGTACTCCAATTTTATATTAATGAGGCATGTTTAGAAAATTAATTCGGATTCGTTTGAAGAAGCGTTTCATGGACAAACAAATTAAAAAAACATATACTGATAATAAACTACCGATATATATTTGTTCAATATGAGCTCATGACATCGAAATGTATGGATGTTTCAAAACTCGATGTACTTAATCTGTGTATCTTAATATTTCAAAAATAAGATTTAGCTACTTAGATAAAATTTCCATCCGTCTACTGCGAAAATAGGGTTTTTAGTTTTATTAAAAAGCTTATTATCAACGAGGTTTGCTATTGATATGTTTCAAACAAACTTGTAATGTAATAATTAATGTAATTGCGTATTAAGTGTCTCCTTGGAGTAGCTGTGGACTGTATTAAACACTAATGTATTTGTTGCACTTTTTTATAACACTAATGATTTGTCACTATTTTTTAATTGAAGAAGATAAATTTATTAATTATTTATTACATATGTTGTTACGTAGACTTTAGTTTTATATGTGAGAAAAATAGGTCTGATTTAAATCCGCTACTCGCTCTACAGAGTGACATCAATTCGGTGTAAAAGCTCAATGGCATGAAGATTGCCTGCCTAATTAGATTATAATACGTTTGAACAATATCAGTAAATTAATGAATAGTGCACAAACACGATCCTGTATGTCACAAAATCGCGGCCCGTAATTCTAACCATGAATGAATTTATGTAAATCAACTGCTTTTCGTAAGATCATAATGTTTTAGAATAATCCTTTGGAGCATGAACTCGGTCTCCATGTAAAATTTTAATAAAAAACGCAAAATCCCGCTATTTGTCGAAAATTTTTAAAATTTTCAAAGTTGGTTTAGGATTCTTTGCAAAAGCATACACGAAATTTTTTGCACTTTTCTGTTAATTCTAGAGAAATGACTTGACCGTTTGTCTTTCAAAACTAATAAAAGCGAGTCTTCATTGAGTTTCAAAGATTGGTTTAAATTTTCGAAAACGGTGCAGCCGTTTTTGAGAAAACATCGATAAAAGTTCAAATGTTGACTAACAAAAAAATAAGTATTCTTAAAATTTTAAATACTTTTGAATTTAAAGTTCTCACTACAAAAACACAATATTTTTTTTTCAAACTATATATAAGGAAGGAGCTAGGGGCTATCTGTAACAGAGGTTAATAGTAACAAACTTTTTTCAATAGGATCTCAAACGATATTAAAATATTATTTTTTCTCCATTGAACATGTAAACGGTCCCGTATATAAACAAAACTGTCAGGCAATATCAAATCGAAATATCATAAAACTTTGGTTTGCATTATTATTATCGAACAACTTTACATTTTATATCTCATTTTGATTCAAATTAATCAAATTTTGATAATGTGTAAAAATTTTTGTGATTGTTAAATAGTATAAATAGTTATCTTAATGAATGCAACAAAATCACACCGTGTAAGTTGTAATACCGCTCTTTTTCTAAAAATTGATTAATTGTAAAATAATGGAGATGCGGCAATTATTTTTACTTGATTCGGTAGAAAATAACAGCAACTATTCATTCTTAATTCGTCGAAATATAAGCAGTGGATTTCAAGATATATTAAATTAAAAAAAAAACTGTTACAAAAATTCCCTAGCCCCCCTCTATAGAATAATACGCAAAGATACACACAATATAATTATTAAAATATAAATACACCAATATTCACATAAATAACTATATATATGTATATATATATATATATATATATATGTGTGTGTGTGTGTGTGTGTGTGTGTGCGCGTGTGTGTATAAGAAAGAACAATTTAAGTATGTACTGCAATTCAATCAGTCATTTCATATCTTCTAGGGATTAGGTGAAAAATAACTGTACGCAATAACAACAAGTTGATGTTACCAGAAGAAAAAGCAATTAAGAAAATATCTCGATTCGATATTATTACCGAATCCCATGGATTTGCGGTCAGTCACACACAATCGTATAAATTCACTTCGTTCTGTCAAGGAGGAGCAATTGTAATCTTTCCATTTAACCGTTCTTATGAACGATTATTTCGCAATACTTTAATTATAGAATAAAAAGACAAATTAAAGTTATAGTTAACTGTTTAATTGTAATTGAAATACGTATACATAAGTATAATGATATAATGCTGGATATAATTGGTAATGTTGTCGAGCAAACCTTGTCCTATAATATGCTTCGTTAGATATTATAAAATATTGTAAACACTACATTCAATCACTAGTTCTGACTATGTAAAAATAATTTTTGTTCCCTAATTTTAACATTACCACTGTAGTTTAGAAATTTAAGAGATTTGAGACGCTTTTCATAAAATTCTTGAGGTATTGTGAAACTTGAAGCAATTCTTTGCAACTTTAAGTAAGACTCATACTGAAATTTGTCACCAACTGCATGCCAAAGCTAAAGAAGTGCTTTAATAGCACGACAACATATCACCAAAAAAGGTTTTGTATGAACTATTAACTCTAAATAACTCCAAATTTTTTGAAAAAAAAAAAAATAAATAAATAAAAAAAAAACTTCCCAAAAGCAAATGTTTCATCAATACAAGCAAAGAGTTTTCTAAATGGTTCAAATTGGAGGCATAGTTCTCTCAAAAACTGCCATTTTTGCACATGTAGCTCCGTATCTCCAAAACGGCTGGACCTGTCTTTGCCAAAAATTAATCACCACTTTTCCCTATCATTACGAATTGAATAAACTTCAAATGTGGCTTGCCAAATGGAAGATTTGCATAAATGAAACCAAATCAGCTCATATCACATTTACCCTGAGAGAAGGTACGTGTCCTCCAATTTATATAAATAACGTCCAGATTCCGAAGCAGAACATAGTGAAATACCTTGGTCTCCATTTAGACAGCAGACTTACTTGGAAAAGCCACATAAAAACAAAAAAGCAGCAAATAATGATGAAAATGAAAGAATTTAATTGGTTACTGCGTAAAAAGTCTAAGCTCTCTGTTGAAAATAAGTTGCTGCTATATAAATCAATCATTAAACCAACCTGGACCTACGGAATTGAACTCTGGGGATGTGCTTACAAATCAAATATAGCTATAATGCAGAGAACTCAGTCAAAAATTTTACGTACAATACTTAATTCTCCGTGGCATGTGACAAACGAAACCATTCACAGCGACCTCAACATGAAAACGATGCAATTAACCTTCATAGTAGAGGTAATGGAAAAATACAAACGTAAATTGGAATCACATTCAAACCCATCAATAAGCGACATTACCCTGGTTGCTGAATAAAACAGAGTTTAAAAAAAAATTACGAATTGAATGTTTTTTTGATCATTCATATCGGATGCTTTGTTCTTTCAAAAACTCAATTTCGATTTTCTGCATTCTAATCATATCTCCGAAACAGCTGGACCAACTTTCGCCAAAACTAATCAGCACGTCTCTTTATCAATAAGAATTGATTGTTTTTTGAGCAATTTAAATCGGTTGTTCACATATACACACACATAAGTTTTTTCTGAGGTATGCCAAAATGTTCAGAAACCTCTAAACGTAAAGATATGCAAAATTTTCAATTGTGATTTTTGGACGATTACACTAACCTGCCTTACGGGAAGTTAATAAATAACTACATACTCATCAACATTAAAATTTTAGTACAAATCGAGATTCCTCCCCCAAATTTGCCGTTATCATATCATCTTGGTCGTTGTCGTGTGTTACTAGTATTTCGTAGTAAGACTTTTCCTCCCTTATATCTGACCCGACGGAGTCGCTCCTATGAACGTATGAACGTATGAACCCCTGAAAGCGCGCGGCTAATGAAATAACATCATAAATATTACATGACTAATCTAGCCACTGGCTCTATTCTATTAATAACGGTTGATCGCGAAATGCCATAATCGAGTTCGGGCTCACTAATAAATCACAAGTGTGGCTTTAGCGGTATAATTAAATTTTCTTATTACCTAACAGATACAAAAGTAATAATAATCGTATCGATGGGTATACTCTGTCAGTATTTGGGATATACCGTAGGCCCGTTTCAAATATTATTTATCTGTATGCAGGAGACACAGATGTTAGAGAAGAGAGTGTTTATGGTTTAAATTTGATGTGATTTTATATAACTAGAATTGATCATTAATTGTGTATTTTGCAGAAAATATTTAAAAACTTTGATACTCTATCATTGAGTTGAGATTAGGCTTGGAACGAATAGTATATTAAGCAAAATGCCGAATACCAAGTTGTGACATGTTTTGACTGCATTTAACAGTATTTATTGATATTACATTTTTGTATAGCAATGCCTATGAAAGTCGATTTTCCTTCGAAATTATATTTAAGATCATGATCTTAAGCGGAAATTTGATACCATACTGCTTTATACTAAGCTGGCCGAGTTTAGGATCGAACCAGAAGATATAACAACTGCGTGTAAATAATCGATAAGAAGTGAAGGGGCACACCTAGTGTGAAATTTTTAAAAAAATCGAATTTTCAATTTTTCCATATTTCGATAGGTTATACCTTTAAAATTAACATACCAGAAATTTAAATCGATATCTAAAATAGTCTTTGAGTTACAGCCATTTAAAGAGTATATATAGTATACTATATATATAGTATACTATATAGTATAACGATCATTTTATCTTTAAACGCGTTTTTCTCGAAACAGCATATTCCGAATTTGCTGCAGCAATTACTCAAAAACAAATGATCTGATCACTATCAATTTTTTTTTACATGTTGCATATATAGTTCTCCGTAAAATGAACTATCGATTTTTTGATCATATCAAAAATCGAATTTTGGCAGTCCAAAAACGACCAAAATTTTGGAAAAAATTCGACTTTTTTTTAAAACGCCATTTTGTCAATTTTTGATTTTTTTATCGTAGGCCATTTTGCAGACAATATTATCAAGTTTAACGAGAATTGTTTTTTTTAGATTACATCCACGTAGAAGGCCGGAATCACTGCAGCAGTGAAGGGCCTTTTTTCTTTCGCGCCGTTGAAGATCGACGATAACTTAAAAAATATTTAATTTTTTTCTTCAAAAATTTTACTATGTATTCTTAAAACATGTGCAAATATATTCTTAAAATTTTGAAATGATTGATAAAGTATTTTTTTAATATAAATTCTCAAAAATCACCTTTTTTAGGCGGTTACACTAGTTGTGCCCCTTAAGCTATTTAGATAAAATTTTCGCAGGATTATAATATTTAAGAAATTCGTTCAGATCAAGAGCTTTACGCTTGTTAATCATTAAAACCATTAGAAAAATATCATTTCACTTTTCGCAGGACTATAATGTTCAAAATATTTGTTCAAAACCTCAACTTTTTAAAGTTTCAAAATCGGTTCAGGATTTGTTGAGAAAGCACGAAGAAAATTTATGCACTTTGCAAAATTCTGCTCTGCTAGTCAGAATATTGAACAAATTTCGTCGAATGGTTTTTAAATATTTAAGGAAACATTAACAAAAAATCAAAGATCAGAAACACACTTTTTCGAATTTTGGTCACAAACGATTCAGAAGTACGCCGAGAAAACAATTTCAGCAACATGGATTTTGTGATAAAACAATTTCTTCAAAATCTAAATATCACAAATTGAATTATATATATTGAAATATAGAAAGAAACAGTATTTTGAAAAACAGAATTAAAATTGTTCTAAAAATGTAATCAGAAAATATGTATTTTCAAACAGGATTTGAAAATATTTTTCAGAAATTGGTCAAATTAAATTGAAAATTCCAATCTTTATATATTGAAATATATTTTCTTGATAAATCATTATTTTTCACAGATTCATATATTCTGATATGATAAATTAATTTATTTACACTTACTTGGAAAGTAGTTATGGTTTCATATGGGTATAATGTTTATCAAAACAACCTGTTTCTAAGTAATCGATGCACTAGTAATTTCTGTAAAATATTAGTGCTTGTTAGTTTTTTTCATTTACAAGTGAATTATTTAGAATGATTTCATATTTCATATACTATATACAAGGCACGCAACAAGTGCATGCAAAATTATAATGCAAAAATTATCCGAGTGGAGCATTTTTATTTGCACGTTATTTGAAATGTGTGTTTGCTGCTTCGTACGCTCTAATTATTAATGAGAAATTTTATGAATGGTGTTAATTTTTTAGAAATTTAATTACGGTAAAGTATTACTGTCAATTAAAATATTATTCAGTGCACGAGAAGCAAATGAAAATAATAGTCGTTTTACGGTTATATTAATTCACTTTAAAAATATGTACTGTTTTTGCAACAGGTCGAGAGAGTATTTTGGGATTATTTCAGCCAGTTAGGTAAATCCAATCCGGATTGGAATTGTTTTGCTATTATATGTAATGCAATATATAAAAATATAAAAGTCAGAAAAGCCTAAATGGCCTGATATGTTAGATATTTGGATAATCAACGTTGGATCCAAATCATTTATTTGGATTGCACTTTTTGCACTGTATTTTTGAAATAGGCAGTCCAGCTTTGCCAAAATCGTGCCCGTGTCAATAAAAATCGAATGCTTTTTTAATTATTCAAATCGGTTGGTGCTTACGAAATCATCGATGAAAAATTGTATCCGCACACACACACATACATTCATCCATTTTTTGTAAGGTTTGCCAAAACGTTCAGGAGGTCTTCAAACATAAAGTTATGCATTTTTTGCGATTAGTATAACTTATCCTGCCGGAAGTTTAAAATAGAGAAGTCAGAAAACTATTTTCTCAATAGATATTTTGATAATCAAACTTTCTGTATAAAAGTTTGCGTTCAGTAATTTTGCAGACTATGATTGGTCTTAAACATTTTCTAATATGATGGAATTATAGAATTATTTAAAAAAACTGTTTTGTGTTTATAATCGTCATAATCAATTAAACAAATTAATTTGACATATTGTGCTTATTGTTTTCTGGGAAGACAAGTTGAAATTTGTCATTTGATGAGAAGAAATAATTGGCTTAAATTAGACACATCAAATTATCAAATTTAGTTTAGAATTAACGTATTAACAAAATTCATGAAATCATTCATTGAATTTTAAAATCTGCACGAGTGCATACGAAGACTTTTTAATTTGCTTATAAAAACAATACTTTGAAGTTCAAATGCGTGAATAATTATTTAAATTATATACAAATACATGAATATGATAAAATCTTAGCAAACCAACAAAAGATTCAAATAAAACTAAAAATACTAAATAGAATAATAAATTGTGTTTTCTTAAAATGAAATAATATATGATGGTTTTAGAACCAATTTCTCAGAAAAATAACTTTTTCAAATGTTTCATACATTTCCCTAATAAACCTTGATGATGTTCATAATATATGTTGTTTTAAAGGAATATTTTGATGAAACTAAAATTAACCAATTTCCCAAAAATTAAAAAAATAATAATAATAATAATCAAAAAGTACAATAATGTTATTCATATAATATTGTCTACTCTTTAGAAAATATTGGCAATTTCTTACTTAGATTTTTGCAATAATTTAATTTCTATGATTTTCAAGTAAATGCTAAAACTTAAATATAAAAAATAACACAAAATTGTTCGCAATAACGCCAGTGTTCAAACAAGTATTTTTTGAAGTAGTTATTTATATCCAACGTTTCAGAAATAGTTGTGTTCCATCATCAGATATTTTTTAATAAAAATTTAACTCATAGATTTTGTCAAGATGAATATCGTAAATGTATGGTATGTTAAAAATTAAAGTAAAGTGAAGTTACAAGTTGATAAAAAAATAGCGAAATATATGTATGCATGTAAATAATTTTTATTCCCTAATTTATTACATAATAAATTACATCATTAGTGTAATAAATTTAACTAAAATCATTAAAATATAGACCAGAACGTCAGTGCTCTCTTATTAGATGAAAGACTCATCATATCGAAGTCGAGCGAAATTACGCCCTTTTGATTATGGTATATTAGAAATTATATATATATATATATATATATATATATATATATATATATATACTTATGCATGTATGTGTATAAATATATACAAGTCGTATCAGAACCCTTATACATTCTGTATCTTTCCAAACTTGCAATATATATATTTTATATCAAAACTTCTGCACTCAGATGTCCGTATCATGGCATTGCAGCGCGTAGTAAAAATAATGCCCGGATTTCTAGAACAATAAATAACAGGCATTTAGGTAGAAAAACGTATACGCACACACCGATTTCTTCCCATTTTAAGGGTGAGAAATGCGTGAGTTCAATCAAAAACTTGAAAGCTTGGCCACGTGGCACTATCGAAAGTATCTACTAGTGGTTAGTACAACTACCTACCACCCGCAACACACCATTCATCGTTATAGTGGGGGGAAGTGGACAGGAATTCGATTATGTCGATGATCAGGATGAAACGATATTACAATACAACGATATAAACATGTTTTATAAATGGACAACCATTTTGCAAAGGTCACAAAGAAGATTCTTAAAAAAATATTAAAGGCGCTCATGTATGTCTCTTGGCTGATTTTATAAATTGGCTGATTCACCAAGACTCCAATTTGTATACGTAACAGAAGAAATCAGAAGACTTGCATTTAAGTTTTTTTTTTTTATTTGGCCTCAATTACTCTGAGCATTTAGCCACCTACAACTTTTTTTTATTTAGTTACAATTCTAATTTTTATATCATTTTCAATCTATTTTATGTATCCTATTCTATATTCTTCTTAATTTTTCTTCTTTTTCTTATTTTCTTCAATTCTTGTTCTTTTTCAAATTTCTAATTCTATTTAACTTTCAGCTTCATATCATTCTTTTCTTCATTCTTCTTTCAAGTTCCAATATTCCTCTTCTTACTCCTAAATCAATTCAACTGTTCGAATTCTGTTATACCTATTTTTCTTAATTTTTATTCAAATTCTATTTAACAAATACAATTTTTATTTGCTTTCAAATTAACTACACATATTATTTTTTCATAAATTCTATGTCATTGACAGGCTTTGATCCGAAGACCCCTGTCGTGTGAATCGAACAAGCTACCAAAGAGCTATGCTCGCCACTGCATTTAAGTTAAGGTGACCATATTTTTTTGCAAAAAATCTATGACGGTTTTAAAAAGGTTAATTAAAACTTTTTAAAAATTAAACATTTTTAAAAATCCGGGACAATCCGGGACTAATATTGCTTTTAGAAAAGGCCGGGACGCTAGATAGAAAATCGGGACTTTTCCGGCCAATCCGGGACGCATGGTCACCTTAATTTAAGTACAAGATTTCTTCAAGGACTTGCTTTTCTCAAACATAAAAAAGACTCAAAACAACTTTGGATTTAGAATTGTGGTCTAGGCGCTACTAGATAGTAACCCAGCGAAAGTGCAACGGAAATGCGTTACGTCACACCGATATTAGTATTAGTCACAAATACTAATTCGTTTTTGGAGATCGATGTAATCATTTGAAAGAAGTTGATGTGATTGGTCGAGATCATTCTTTCAACACGTTATTTCATCTATGGAGAAGAAAGAAACAGCTGACAAATTTAAAAAATAGGAGGAAACGTAAAGGTTTTTAATTTTTTTGAACCAATTTAATATACTGCCCTAAATTTTATTTCTCCTGTACAAACAAACCTCTATATCGTAATAGCCATTTTAGTAAACAATTACGGCATTCAGTAGTTGAATATTTTCCTCTAAAAATCGATTAAGGTGAAAATTGGGCTTATAAAAATCATATATTTTACTTTAAAATCTTTTTCTTAATTAAAGTTTATCCATCCTTATTACTGTTTGTATTTTCTAATCCAATATTCATAAAATAATGTTAATTTAAATTAAAAATTTCTTTGCCAAGGTGAAGGTTTAGTTGGTCTCTTATACCCCACCCAGGTGTAAGCTTTTATAGAGGTTATAAAGAAGAAAACTGTTGAATCTAACTTAAAATTAGCCATATATCTTATGAAAAAATTGAATAACGTATACTTTTTTTTTAATTTTATTAATAATTAGCAATCAGAATAAATAAACTCTATGAGCTAATGTGTGACGCCAACACAAAAAATAAAAATAAAATAAAGTCATTAAAATACAAACAATGACAAACATACAAAACAAGAGTTATGAATAAATACAAAAAATGTAATTATAAACAAATAAAGAAAATAAGTATGTTAGAATGCCTCCATGGAGTAACTATTGCAAGTGCAATAACGTATACTTAAAAATTATATTAAGGTTTCGCAAACTAAACAACATGCTCAAATCAAAAAATTAACGAAAAAAATTCTTTTGTTATACATTTTTAAACAATGGCGTTTTTATTTTGATAGCAATGTCGTAAGAATCAAGATAATGACTTGTTATACATCTATTGCCCTCTACTTTCAAATATTGTTCTTAAAAAAATTTTAACTTTACTGGTTAAGATTTGCTGGTGAGATAGAGGTGGTGGTTCTTTTTACCCGCGGACCTTCAAGCCCCGCTGCTCTACCGTATACAAAAATGACTTTAAAACTTATGTCAAGAACAAGAAAATGAAACATCGAAAATTGGGCGTCAAATCAAAGCTTTGGGTTTCACATCGAAAAGCTTCCCCTACGCGTAGACGATCTTTGGAAATGTACAC
>NW_020536987.1:0-15297 GCF_003426905.1 Ctenocephalides felis | reverse complement strand
TTATATTTAACAGGTGGTTTCAATTTTATGTACATTTCACAGAGAAAATATTAATATTTTTTCTTACATCACAATTGCTATTATATTATTGAAATAAAAAATGACATATGCCATTTAATAAATCGGGAGAGATCGCGATTGTCGTCGGCCATGTTCGCTCAGTCCTTGTAGTATAAGGTCTATGAATTAATCACTTTTATCAATATCATACAGAATTATTGGATTAGATTTCTCTAAGCTCTGTTCACAATTAAACTTTATTAATTCGGAATTATAACAACTAATACAATCTGTAAATATTCGCCATTGTTAGCTTGGGGATAATATCATCAAGCTGTAGATTACATAAATACGTTGTTTTATACGTTGGTATTTATTATTATTAAGGGTCATAATAATAATAATAAATGGTAGTCTGCCCGAAGGCAGGTCCATGGTGTGGTGGCCATCACAAATCAATGATTTCCTTACCCTTCCTCGTCTATCATTCCTATTACCACTATTCCCCCACTTTTTTCCACATTTTTTATGTGTTTTTCTTTACAAACTTCTACTTGGAAAGGAAAATACAACGATAAACACAAATTAACGGTGTTCATTATTATTGACGGTCAATATAAACTACGCAATATATTTGATTATTCATCCACAACATTGTATTACATCATAGTTTATGTTTAGTCACATACATGTGCAACGCAACGATATTCAACATTCAACAATTATCAAAACCGCATACAAACTACGCAAAACATTCTGTTAGTCAACTATTGTTAACGTCCTTCCAGAATATACACTCAAATAAACAATAAAGTAGTAAAATGTATTTTATCTTAAAATGCATTATGTCACCCTACTTAAGTATTGTATATAAAGTATAATAAGGCAGTCGAGTTCAATAAGGTAGTTCAGTTATTTGTAAAAAATGAGCCACTTTAGTGGTAGTTCCGTTTTAGTTTGTAGTTGATTCATGTAGAGTGGTAGTTCAGTTTTAGATTTTGGTTTAGTCATGTAGGCAGTTCAGTTTTAAGTCAGTTGTGTAAAATGAAAAAGCAATATGACATAATCATATTACTTTTCATCATAGAATCTATACTGATCAGCGCTCCACATATTATTTGGCGGATTTTACATATTTTGTTAGCAGCAACGAAGTTTTGTACAGTTGATTACAAGTAAAATTGTTAAGTCCTGTTAACCCAGGTGTTTTGCCGCACCCCGTTTTTTTGAAAAAAAAAAGTTGAGCTTTCCTTGATTTTGGCAACAGCCTTTTGCGCCCCTGAGGGGGGCCCCTGCAGGTTGGAAACCACGGTTATAACCTGTCACTATAATCAACTTAGTCATGATTATCCCATTATATATGTAAAATTATTGATATATTGACTTGGCTGATCATTTGTTGCATTCTGCTAATTTTTTTTACTTTTGTTTTGTTATAACAATTAGAACTTGAGTCCTATGACCTGTTGTGATGATATTTCTGAACTATGTTTCTTTAGAAGGCAACCCAAAGGTTGACCTATCTCTACTTGAGATAACTATAATTTTTTGGCAATTGGTGTCACGTTTGCATGAAAGATTTGCTATGGCCTCAATTTATTACCTTAGAATTGATTGCCTTACAAATGAATCTAAAAAGTTTTAAATTAGTCACAATGATTTGTAATGAACTGATTTTGTTTAAAAATAGTTAATCCATGTTGATGCAATTAGGCAGAATTTGGGTTTGGTGATTCATGTTTTAAACATGATGTTTTGTATATCCAAGTAATTTTTTTAAGGACGTTAACATATTTCACTATCCTGATAAGGCACAATATTTCACAATTACTTGTTCTATGATTATGAGGGGTTTTATCAATGGAAGAGTTTTCTGAAATAAAATTATAAAATAATCCGAAAGAATGAAACAACCGGAGATAATAATTAAATGTGTAAATAAAGTATCTTGATGTGTAAATAAGATATTTTTGTTTAATTCGACTAAATAAATCTCAAAAGTGTCATGGCATTGAAAAGTTCACAAACCAATCGAAACGTGACATTGGAATATGTTTCGATGAATAATTTATTGGCTGTCTGTTCTAAAATTTGCACATAGGTTTTTAGAATAACGTTATAAACTAAAAATAAATAAAAAATGACGAATGATATATGTAAATTTTGGAATCTAATATTGTAGATATTATTGTTTATTTTGTCTAAAAGATATTGTTTATCTTGTTCAAAAGGTTTTCACTTTATTTTAAAATAGTGAAAATAATGTTCATATCCTTGAAACAGCTTTAATATAATAATTCATACCTTTATGTTTATTAAGCCCGGTGCACACGGCACCAGTATTTCTTGTAACATATTTTCTGTCAAGCTTTCATCGTAAGGTAACGTAAAATATATGACTAGCATTCTATTTTTTTTATAATTATTTTAACTAATACTTATAAGTATGAAACAAGATCATCACATGGATTTATCGTAATACATATATATGTTTTATGTTTCCATTCAAATAAAATAGTTTCTTTGTACACGCTACCTTACTATAAAAGCTTGACAGAAAATATGCTACAAGAAATACTGGCAACGTGTGCACCGGATTTAGGAAAAGAAGAAATGATACTTATTGCTAGCAATTTATTTATAATTTTTATAAGTTCTCATTGTAGTTTGCATTTTTTTCTATTATATCATATCCCATAGTTTATTGATATATCTCAGCAAGTTATATTGAATTTTATTAATTAATCTACCTTTAATTACATAAATGTGTTTTATAAGATATGAATAGTGATACTTAAACTAATACGTTTTCCTAACATACGTTATTATTCTGCACTGTTCGTTTTATTAAAAACGTTTAATTTAAACATTCTTCTAACTTAAATTCAAAAAACACTGTGTTCATTTGTAATGAAAAACATTAATTAAAATTTTGTTTTACTTGTTTGGACTGAAAACTGTTGGAACAGTTTGCGATAAAGTGTTGTATTAAAGCGCACGTATTGTTTTTGCTTCCAAATTTCTATTAACCTTTACCACTCGGATGCCACCACTCCAGCGGCAAAATACCTATAAATCTCGCAATTCGCGAGTGGAAAGGGTTGAAATAATTGATCAACAACAGGAATACACAGTAAAACCCCGTTATGACGATTTTCTAGAGACCGGACCAAAAACACGTTTTATGCTAAAAAACGAATTATGTTGGATAGAAATAAAGTTTAATAAAGTGCAGGGACCAACAGTGGTGTATTATGCGAGAAATCGTATTGAAAATGATCGTCTTAACGGGGTTCTACTGTATAAATCTAGAAGATACCCTAATAGATATCAAAGGAAAATTGGGCAATAATAGAAGACTGAGAATTGATGTTAAGACATTGGTAACATCACTATGGAATGCCACTTCAAACGTATAAGGCAGTTCTACAAATTTTGTTGTCGTCCTAAACATATGCTTTAAATTTATTCGGTTCGATACCCACTTCGAGCAGCCTGTTGTCAGGCAGCAGTGACAACAATTTTCACTTGGAAATATAGATAGTAATATGTTTCCAAGTGAAAATAGCCCTTGTCCGGCATTGCTGCACCAATAAAAAGTCAGCCCTATCAGATTAATTCTAATAGTAAAATCATCAAATATGGATGGATTAACCATTGGATTACCATCTAAAAAAAAAATACATAGTAAGAAGTTTCAGCCCAACAGCTCGTAGGACGTAAGGTTCTGATTGCTGTTAAAAATAAAAAAAAAAAACAAAAAAAAAATATTCAGAAGTTAGTGTTTATCAATCAAAGTTTGCTATAAATTAAAATCAGAGGTACGAATTGCAATGCAGGACTTTTAAAAATGAGAAGATTTGATAAAAATGTAAGATTTGTTGCTTATATTTCGATTTCTGGTTTTTTGAAATTAATTTCTAAATGTACTTGCATGTGCAAATATTTAATCCTTGCATTTTACAGACTGTAGTGATGACGGATCAAACACGATCAGTTGATGATGATTTAGAAAAACGTAAAAGGGAATTAGCCACAGCTCGGGCTAGAAGATACCGCGAAAAAAAACGTTTAGAAGCTGAGCAATTGAAAACTTCGAATGTTAATGGCACTCAAACTCAAACTAGTGAAAATAATGCCCAAGTAGTGAAAAGTTCCCAAGAAAATGAACTTCAGCCTACGAGAGTATTACGTAGCCGAAAACGATTGCAATCTCTCGATCAAAATTCTCAAATGCCTAATAAAACTGCAACCCAGGATGGAAATTTGAATAAAAAAGTACGTGTGCAGCCCGTAAGGGCTGCTGCTGCTGCTCGAAAAAATGCGTCTTATAAATATAAGTGATTCAAATTAATGTTGTCATATAATAATTTACAACGTTTGAATGAATTATTAGGGAAATATACATGAGACTGATACAGATTTTGCATTTGTTCTATTTTTGTATCATGGATACATTATTTAGCTTTACTCAACTAAATTCAAAATCATCAATTCCAAATTTAGAAGTGCATTTCAAATTCAGAGGGCTTAAAATCGCAATGTATCAAAAACAAAATGCTTGCCCCGATGCCAGAATAATACTAATTTTTATATGCATTATTATATATTTACAAATAATTTAATATTTATTTACAGCAATTTAAATAAAAATAATTTAATTAGTATTTATTTTCTTTGCTTGAAGCATGACAATGTATATAGAATAGTTTCGTTATATTTATTTAACTCAGGTAATATTAAACTCTTGATAAACACCATAATTACAACGTACTAAAATGGCCTTAGAAATAATCTTGCCATATTATTTAATATAGGATTGTTTCTTTAACAATTATGGAAGCTCACCTGTTTCATTGATGTAGAAAAATCTTTTTTTATGTATTATTCCTATATTTATATTTGATTTCATTTTTTTAGTATAATCTGCAGTATCTTGTATAGTCTGTTATTAACATGACTTCTATAATTAGTTAAAGAATGTTTAAAACCTTTTTGTGTTGTTTTGTTGAAAATGGAAAAAGAATAGACTGTTTTATAGGACATAGAAGTATTGAAATTCAAATTTACTGTTATATTAGCTTATGAGAAAAAATAACTTATTTAATTTCATTTTTAATATAACATATGTTGAATGGAAAATTTTGTAAATATACATGGTATACTGATTTTTATTGGAAATATTTGAATTTATTGATGGATAGTATTGTCTCATATAAAACTCTTTTTAAAATTTTTATATTTAATAAATGGTCTGTGAAAAATAAATGTTATCATTTATGTATTTGTCCACAACTTTAGGCCTTATTAATAACAAACTTTATTTTTTCAGAATTTATTTCTATAAAAATTTAACTCATATATTTCTTGCAGCTCACACTTATCAAACTTTGATTTTTCTCACATTTATAAATTTTATTGAATAAATAAAATTATTCACCTGCTATCAATCACCTTCCACCCTGAACAGTATGTTTATTAATCTTTACCTTACTACTCAATTAACATCTTCTGGTTATTTTCAGGCAATAAACAACGGTTGGCAGGCAGGCAGCCGGCTTAGTGGGTGGTCAGCAAGCGTACCAGGCGAACGTGCAGCAGGCATTGCGGATGGCGGCTGTTCAACAGCATCATCATACCCAGAACAGGATGTACCAGAACAACGTGAATGCTGCTGCCGCAGCAGTGGCTGCGTCTCGGTCCAGCCAGGCTCACAGCACGGCGGCCGCCGCGGCTAGACAATATCAAGCACAATATTCGAGTGCTAATGCTGCGGCGGCGATGTCTCTTGCGCTCGTCAACCAGCAACAAGCACCACCACCTCTGGTGCGGACCACATCACATAACCTTCCTGGGTTAGTTTTATTTTTATTTTTTGTATTTTACTAGCGATACTCGAAAACAATAAGAATTTCTAAAGTCGATCTACGACTTCCTAATGAAAATCAAACCTATCAATTATGAAGAAACGCTTCTGCTGGTATTTAAACAATGTCAATTAACGCGTTTTCCAGAAATCTTCTTCAAAATTAGATTGTTTTAACCCTTATCGGTCGGAAGTCACCTGTGGCATGACAACAATATTCGACTGAGGTGAGGTCCGTAAACACCACCCACCTACACCACGTGATTTGAGCGGCGGTAGCAACCTGAAACACAAGCTTGCCTTCAGGGAAGTGACATGCATGTGGATCTATGTGGATTTCAGATTGCCGCTCGGTGCCTCCCGGTGTTTACTGGGCAGGGATGTGACAACGATCAAACCAATTTTTATTTAAAAAAAAAAATGGAAATAACGAATTTTGATGGGAATTATAGCTAGGAAAACTTCGAAGGTGGTTAAAGAAATAAGTATAATTTATGTAAAGAAGTATATCTAATACATTTAGCCAGCGATAAGAGTTAAAATTCTAAAAGGATATTTTGGAAAATGGAAATATTATATTGACCTGTTACTACAATTATAGTTCGATCTATTCACCAAACTGTTACTAATAACTAATTATGAAGGTTTCATCGGTTATCACTAAATTTAGTTAACATTATTGAAACGAAAAGTTTTGAGTTCTTAAAATAGTTTCCATGGTTCTGTATGTTTAAAACTAAAGGGAATCTATAGAATTGTTTACAGCAGCGGTTTCCAACATTTTCTGCTTTAATAAAAAAAAGTTGCACCACCCTTAATTATTTCAACAGTTTATTTTATAAATACTCAACTGATATCAGCAGACTAAAAATAATATGAAATTATGTAAAAATATGCATAAAATCTAATTAATTTTTAATATCGTTCCAAAAGTGTTGGGTTATTTTCGGTAATCGTATTCTGGAAAAAGATGTACGCGCCCCCTGAGAGGTATTACATATTTTTTATTTAACTCTTGCAAAGAAACGATCCATTAATCAATGCGAGTCGTTATTTAGTTTCACCATTTTTTTTGAAATTGACGCAATTGTTTTCGAGATAATGCCACCAGGTTAAATTTTGCAATACACGCATATACAGCGAAAGTAGTAACAAAATGACCTTTGACAGGTTTTAATTTTTTTTTCTTGGTCCTGTAATGCTGCGAAATAGCACTGTCATTTTGTCTATTGTATAAGCATGCCATTTTGACCGAAAGTGAACAAAAATGAATAATTAATCAAAATTCCATGAAACACATGATTATTGCTAAAAAATTTATTGAAATCACTAGTACTGGCATAAGTTTATTGATTTTAATAGAAATAATTACAAATAACTATAGGTCCCAACAAAAACATATTAAAACCACCTTGAAATAAACTTCTGAAGGCGCGATACATGTTTGAACTGATTACTTCGACAGGACTGTGTCAATAACGCTCAACATCTGGCAGGATTGTAAATATTTTCTTCATTTATACAGTCTCGGAAACATTGCTAAAACTAGCCAATATCTAAATACAAATATGTAATTAGATTTTGTCCATATATATCATTTTGCCCGAATTTTCCTTACTTGTCGAATTTTGTATTAAAGTTCAGGATGACTTAAAACGTCGCCAAATAATGGGATTATTTGGCGTTTTTTTTTCTGACTTCTTAAGGAAGAAAAATAATGAAATATTATAAAGAAGTTGAAGACGAAAGAGATTGAAGAGATATTTAAAGATATTTTAAATATGAGAATGAACTAGAGATAAATGATATGTATAAATGAAATATGAAAATTGTTTCATAATCTCTTATACCTGGCGTCCCTGCCTGACTGAGATATGAAAATAATATATCAATAAAAAAAAATTAAAATAAATCATATAAATATCTCATCTATGTAAAACATGATTTTCGATAATAATAAGCATATTTTCTGTTCCAGGTCTCTATTGCCCCAGACGAGGCAAATAGGCAACGGTCGCAGTTCAAGTCTAGATACAATGTCTCGGCGGAATCTTACTCCTATTCCTGATACGCAGACATCCAGTAGTCATGTACCTTACAAAGTACAGAAAGCTTTGGTTGAGAACAAGATGGTCCCTAGCATAAATATGAAACCATATGTTTATACGGAGTTGTTAATGACAATTGCTGATCTGAAGAGCCATTTCTTTCCAACATACAATATAGACGATTGCAGACGGGCGTTGGACGCGCTGGGAATTGAACTTTTCAAAGGAAATAGGTATGTTACAGAGCTTGTTGAACTATTTTAAGCTATATGCATTTATTATTTTTCCTTGTTAAAGAAACAATTAAAAACTTTATAAATTCGTTTTCACGCCATTTTTTTTATATATTATCTTTGTAAATTAATACTACATTTTGATAAAAACAAATGGAAAATTGCACAAATGCGTCCTTCATTACTGTACACACAGGCCCTATTTTGCGTTATGAATAAAGCACTGTTTTTTAAAAATAAAAGTGCCAATTGAAAAACTTTTCCTACTAAATCTTTCATCTAACTATATGTAATTATCATGAATTTAGGATAGCTTTGGATATTAATCATAGTAGTTTGATTAGCTTTGGCAATATTGACAATTTACAATTGTGAATCTGTATGAATACTGCTAATATTAACCTACTATTTAATATACTGTGCATTGAGACAAATTACAGTGATACTAAGTAGGGGAAGCCCGTACAAAATGACATGGTGCTTTGTTTTTTTAATGATATTTATTTGTTTAATGATATAATCAGCGTCAATTGTTAGTACACATCTTAGATTCATTAACTACCAGTAATGTAGTCTTTTAATTCAATATATTTTTAAAAGAAAATGCAATTAACCACAATAACCATCTTGTCCATATAGTACAGACAAAAAGCCATATAGATTAAAGACAACTAAGGTAATTTTTAAGAAATCGTTTGGTGTCCTCTTTGGGACATCAGCACCTGACACATGGGCCCAAAGGGAAGTTCATACATCGTCTATGAGGTCTATGCTATAAATATAAGTCTCTTTTTTTTACCAGTGGATAGTTTGGCCTATTTCTAGAAGTAGTTCGATAAAAATCAATCACCTTTGACAGGTTTTAATTTTATTTTTCTTGGCCTCGAATGAACTTCCCTATAGTGCTATCAAAATAGTCATTTTAACCATTGTATAAGTTTGTCATTTTGTTCAAAAGTGGAATAATGAATATTACATAAAACCTTTGATAAGTACATTAGTGCATTAAAGTTAATCGAAACCACAGAGTACTCGTATATGTTAATCGATTTTAGTATATATAATTACAAAAAACAATAAATAAGTCCCAAAAAACATGAGGAAACCACTCTCAAAATGAACTTTTGAAGGCGCTATACACTTCAAACTGATCACTGCGACAAGATTGTGATAAACGCTCAACGTCTGACATAATTGTGATTATTAGGGCTTCCAATACTGTAGTAAAATCTGAATATCGATATTCGATATTTGAAATGTGTAATACCAGGATCCCGGTATTAATACCGGTATTCTCAATGAAATATTTACTAGTTATATTTTTATTTACCGCAGTTGTTATATTGGCATATTAACAAATAATATACGAAATCTGATAAATATTGTTCTGATGAAATGAACTCATATTATTTATTTTTTATTAGTAAAAAAAATTATGTAATATTAACTTCTATGTAATATTTTACATATGCATGATAGCTTCGAATTGAATTATATATTTAAGGAAGCAAAACATTCAATTAATAACTTATATTTTGTTTATTTCATCTTCAAGCGAGGTTCAAATTTTAGTACAAATATAACAAGCCGCCAAAAAATCTCTTTTTTATTCTGCACTTGTCATTAAGAAATAATACATTATTACTTTGTATGAATTAGTACATTGCTTAGAGAATTTCGGTTATAATCAAATTGTAGTTAGATATGAACGATTTCTAAGAATTAGCGAACGTACGCATAAGTCAACCATCACCGGGACCAATTTTATAATTGATTATCAAACTATTTATCACTGGATGATTTCACACAGTGAATTTTTGTTATAATAAAATTAAATAAATAAATATGAATGATTTATAGGAATATATACAATATAAAGAATTATATAGAGTCGATTGTTTATTATGTTTAGAAAACATTGATAACGAATTTGATATAACTACGATGCATGAGGAAGCATTAAAAATTTTTGTACATAATCTATTCATTGAATCTCAAGACATTTTTTTATTTTTTATTTTTTTTTTTTATTTTGCAATATGTACATTTCATATATATCCATATCTCAGACCGGCAGGGGTGTCTGGTATAAGAGATTATGGATTACTTTATACATTTATGCCTTTATATATTTATCTATTTCATATTACTTCGCCACTTGTCGATGTCGTCGTATTCGGCTCGGTATATGTAAAACATATTGCGTGAGTTCGATTTTTAACATAATTCTGTAAATCGAAATACCGGTATTTTTATATCAATACCGGTATTGAATACGGGATATAAATCGTCTGGAATCCCGGTATTCGGGATTAAAGAATCCCGGTAATGTGATTATGCGTGGCTTTTGTCACGTTATACAGTCGCGAAAACGTTACTAAAACTAGCCAATTTCTGAATAATTTGTGTACAGTGTTATATTTTCCAAACATACCATATGTCCGTACATACCAGAATGTTTTTATTTGACTCAAGAGCTCTACAGTTTAAGGGGGTATTCTAGTGTAGAGCGATGAATTTTAGGTCATTTTTAAAGTGTCGTAAAAGAAAGCAATGAATGTTTTTACTATCCATTTTTTCACCACTTGTTTATTAATACTATTAAAATACAAAACAAAAATTAAAAAATAAAAAAGTTGAAAATTGTAAAAACTGGCAGCTGATGAAGTGGGTGGACTCAAAAAAATTGGCACCTCAGTCTTGACATGACCTCAGCCCTCCTAGCCATCGGAAATGCAAAAAATAAAAAGATTATTAATCTACAATGATGTCGCAATTGCCCGAACTAGCAATGAGTAAAAAGAATTTTTTTTACAAATTGGCGACTGTTTGAAAAAAAAAGTGTTTTTTGACTGTTTTTTTTGAGTTTATCGAATTTTTTAAAAATAGTAAAAATTGGAATTTGGGGATAATCCTAGTTCGGGCTATAGATAGGTCTATAAACAAGACTCGGTCGATTAAAACTCGAGAAATCGTGTCAACAGTACTGAAAAAGTCTGTTCTGAGAAAAATGCATTTAAAGTTTTGCGTGAAGCCAAACTAATATGGAGACCAAGTCAGTAAAATGCCCGTATCTCCGAAAATAATTTAAATTTTCAAAAACCTTATCGTACCCATATTCTTAGATAGTTAAACTTTGAAAATATGAAATAAAAAAAAAAAACGATTTTTTTAAATTTCTACACTAGAATACCCCCTTAATGAATGTAGTGAAATTTCAATGCAAACGAAGTACATAGTTTGAAGCTAGATATGATTTTCTCTTGTCAAATTTGTAAGTATTCCTATTTTAATTCCAGATTACAAATGCAAATTCTGTGTGACAGCGGCAAGTGCACCTCGTTATCTGAAAACTTACCCTTAATTCAATTGAGGGATGTAATGAAATTTTTGCCGCAGTTAAAATACATGTTAGCCGCAAACGAGACAACGAGCCCCGCGAGCAAGCGCGCTCGCATCAGCTAGGAGGACGAATTGAGGCATTGTGTGGGACCGTGCAATACGGGCTCGATCTCCGCGATGCCTCCGCAGCACTCCGACGTGTCAGCTTCCACGATCGGTTCTCAACAGTTTCCAAATCACCACATCTCCATGTCAATCTCAAACGAGAAATATATATCAATGATTACTAATGAATTCAACAAAAATCAGATGCTAGCCAGAGACGTTAAATCCGTTGCCGAAGCAACCAGCTCTTTCTACAGCCCTGAAAAAAGTTATGAGGCTCTGGCCAGCGGCGCAAGCATATTATCGGACTTAATTGAGAACCGAATAAATCTTCCTGGAGATGCTTCATCCTATTTGCCAAACGTTGGAACTGCTGATATAACAGATACATTGCAAACTCGAAATTCTCGGAGTGCTAGTATATTTTCAAGAGCCATGTCTTACGCGTCCTGTAGATATCAAGAGAACCAAGACTATAATTCGCCGATCACATCATACAATTCTTCGAATTTATATGATGCTAGAACTGACAAAGGAGCGTACAATAATCATTATACTGTTACTTCATCACATATGCTATCACCACCAGGATATCCATCATTGGACCCATCAACATTAGGTCGAAGTGTGATGGGTTACAGTGGGCAAGGACTACATGAATGGCTCAACGTATTTCCTGTCATGAGAGTTCACCTTCTATATACCCGCCCACTCCTCCACCTTCCGCACCTTGGGTTCATCCATGGTTTTTGGGAGACACTTTTTAAATAAATTAATGCTGAGGTATCCTTTCTTTTAAGAATATAGATTAAAATATTTATTTTATTATATTTTTTATATGATAATGAATGTTTAAAGTATATTTCATTTCATATCTCATAGCTTGTCCATTTATTTGATCAGTCTGCTCCAAATATTCGCTTTAATCAATCAAGCGATAACTATAATAAAAATTAAATAATGAACAAATTTGAATTCAATACATTACAATTAAATACTGAAAGTTATGTTATGATGAAATACATAAGTATGGATAATTATGCGATTTATTTACAATGCGTTTTAGTATTGTACATTCCAATCAATACATGTATATATTTACTAATGTGAATGTAATATATGTATATATGTGTTTACATGACATTGAGAAGTGAAAATATTGTTATTTATCTACTTATTATAGTTTAAATTATTCATACTATGATAGTTTCTATGTATCCATTAAAATATTATTTATTATATTTGTATACAAATTGTTTTTTTTTACTGTAATTTTGTTGAAAATTATTTAATTTTTTGTGATTAGTTAAAGAAGCATAGCCAATTCTGAGCAAATATTTTCATAGAAACTTTTATATGAACTTTTTTGATTGTAGAGATCGGAAATGAGTATCTATTGCTTTTGATGGTCTTTCTAGTGAAATATCTAGGGCTGAATTTTTCTGTGATCATTAAAATAAATAATCTGTATTGTTTTCAGGAGCAATGTAAAATATCATAAGAATTGTATACAGATTGATTTGAACTAAAAGATTAAATATGAGGATAAGAATAAATCTTATTAGTTATTTGAGTGCAAGTATTGTACCAGTGACAAGCTATTTTTTAATCTGATACACCATTGAGTGAGTTAACATTTATTTTTATGCATTATTTGTATATAGTTTTTCTACATGTAGTATACGTTTTATGTATATGCATATATATTATCTACATTTTCTATATTTGCAGTAGGTGATGACATACCTGTACTTTACATTGCATCCAAATTCAAATAAGATATGTTTTCAGATCAAAACTTATAAACTAACGAAAAGATTATGTTTAGAAGAAGGCAATTTTTTGTAATACGAATTACAGAAACAAGTAGTTATTATTATTATGTAATAGAAAGGACTTTTTTTAAAAGACCATTAAAATTAAATTTTTTTTTCACAAAATTATGAAATGATCCAAATTATTATTTATATATAAGCTGGTGCAGATGTTATTTCCGTTTTACAGTATGGATACAAAGGTACAATTAATAAATATATATGATGTATTTATAAATATGTTAGATAGAGAATTTTTATTAAACGCGTTTACTGAGTAAACTGAAGGGTTCTTTTTTTTCTTTTCACAGAAATTATCTTAACAAGCGCAACATGAACTCATTTTTGGGAGAAATCGATTATTTTTATAAACTAAAACAGCATAATTAATGAAAGAAGTAATTGAAAATATTCTAGTCAATAATCTAGCATTTTCTTACGAATTTATAAACCATTTCGATCATGAAAAAGATCAAGTTGAAATATTATAACATAAAATTAAGTAAATTGCTCCGAAAAAGAAAAACATTAAGTTATATCAAATAAACAATAACATATTATTTTAAATAGAATCGAAAAACATAAAGGGGTGAAAAACAAAAAAGTATTCGGTTAAAATGGGCTTTCCGTGAATTTGATTTTAGCTAAGGGATTCTAATAAGATATTCTACAAGCTGTAGTGACATCGGTAATCAATTGGAAATATAGATATAGCAATATGTTTACAAGTGAAAATAGCCCTTACCGAGCTTTGCTGTATACAATAAAAATTCATCCGAATTAGCAAGTTTCTAATTGTAAAATATATCAAATAATAGACCAATTGTTGGGTTGCCTTCTAAAGTTATGAAGAAGTTTACATTAGCCTTTTTATAAGACATTTAAGATGCAACAACTTTTTGTTCCGTTCTTTAACAATATTCAAGTTTATTACATTCAACATTGGAGATGAAGTTAATTTCTTCAGAAATAAATGTGAAAATAACTATAAATATATAACAAAAAGTATACAACAAAGTTTTGTCTACGAGTAACTCAAATCTTTAATACTTTTTAGTACGATTTGTATTGTGAGAATAGTGATTTCTGAACATTGTGAGTGAAATAATAATTCCTGTGACTGTGACAATGAAAAGTTTTTAATATATGTTTCTAAATGAAGAACGTGTACGATCGGAAGATTTATAGAATAACTTTTAGCCACATTGATAATGATTAATTATTAATTAATTAATTAATTAATTAATTAATAATTAAATTTTGTATCAACTAGATGGATACAGCTGTGG
Source organism: Ctenocephalides felis (assembly GCF_003426905.1). Classification (NCBI taxonomy): domain Eukaryota; kingdom Metazoa; phylum Arthropoda; class Insecta; order Siphonaptera; family Pulicidae; genus Ctenocephalides; species Ctenocephalides felis. Next base: position 600 of record NW_020536987.1, on the reverse strand, counting down.
ACTATGAAGAAGATGTTGCATGTAAGTTTATAGTTTATAAAAAATATTATAAATTATTAATTAATTAATAATTGAATTTTGTACCAACTAGAGATGGATAAAGTGAAAAAGAAACAGCTGTGGACTATGAAGATGTTGCATGTTTTATAGTTTTTTATAAATATTATAGAAATAATTAACTATAATGAAATGGTTCGGTATGCTTTTAAAATTTATTTTATTTTAGTTTTTTTTTAATTTTTTATTTTTAATCTTATTTAATTATTTTTAATATCCCTATTATCATTCACAATAAAACAGCGGAATACACGGATATGCGAAAAATTTTTTGCTCAAAACAGTAGTTAGTCTACCCCTTGGTTTAGTAGTTAGAGCAATAGACTCCCAATCAGAAGTTCCTGGGTAGATGCTCTCGGACAGCCTGATGTCAAGCAGTAGTGACATTGTTTTTAAATCCACTAGTATTAGGGTTATTGTAATAGTAAATTCATGAAAAGGAGATAGACCAACCGTTAGGTGCCTTCTATAAACCAACGTTATTAACAAGTTTACAGTCTGATTTCTGATTAAAATGCTGATTTCTGTTGAAAATGTAAGAAA
>NW_020536986.1:0-31160 GCF_003426905.1 Ctenocephalides felis | reverse complement strand
GAAGTAAATCCCCCCAGTTCCATCATTTGTTACTTTCATAAGAAGATCAAATACATCCTCTGTTGTTCATTCAACGTGGAAGATTTGTTTCGATTAATTCTTTCAAATTATTGAGATCATACAGTTTTTCTCGATACAACTCTTGATAAAAAGCATCATGCATTGGGCGATTGGGCGATTGGGCGCGGCCAGGCCTATGTGAATTAATACTTTGTTTGACATCATCAAGCACATGTCTTCAATTGAAATCAATACTTCCTTGTAAATTTCTTTACTGATATTTATTGCATATATGTATTTCCCATTCTATTCCGTATTTGACACAAAATATCATCACACATATAATCTTTGTACTTGTCCACAAATCAATCGGGTTTGATGGAAAGCATGTGGATATGATTATAGAAAACAATGTTCGTATTTGATGAGCGTGTGAAGATATTACAGCATCGCTGAGAGTTTGATCCCAATCAGCGTCATTTTCTAGCAATTGTAAACGTTGACGGGCTTCTCTGTAGGATCCACACAATTCACTATCAACAGTTCGTAAATGTTGGAATGATGTTGGGCCACGTACATTGACTAATAGCAGTCGTAAATAAAAACATTCACCATGGCTTGGAAGTAATGAATAAATTCGATCAATCGCATCGGTGGAATATGCATCTGTGTATCCTGGTACTGGTTTTCCTTGTTTCCGTCGTATAAATCTTCTTGATTCCAAGTATAATATTTTCGCATTTCAGAATATATCAGTGTTTGTGCAAATTATCGTTTTTACATGTCACAGTAGATGGTAGCTGAGCAGCTCTTTGACCTGCGTTCACTGCTGTAAAGTACACCCTTTGCCCATTTTCTAAATGCACAGCTAAGTGAATAACAGAAGGGTGTCTTTCATGAATTGAAAAAGAAAATATTCGCCAAATTGCTTCATTACTACCAACATTGCGGCCCATTTGGTATTGAGTAGTTTTTATGTTCATTTCGGTCGTCATGTTCTTGTGCAGTACGATTAGATCGGTAATTAGCTTGGTTTGTAGCATTTCGTGATCTACTTAAATTGCCTCGTCTTATAGGAGGCAATATTAAAATATTGTGTCACATGCAATAACTTTTTATTCATAGGTAGATAACAAAACACTACAAACAAAACAAAAGCACTCAGTAGAGTATAACAGAAAATGCAAGAAAATACCACCGGCAAGGGCGGCAAATGGACATTGACATTGATTTTTTTAATCTTATATGACTTGAAGTCAAATTCTTTAACGCCATACCAATTTTTTCGTCTGCCGAAAGTGAAACAAAAGAAATAATGTCGAGAAGCCGACTACGATTATTCGTATTAGTTAGAAAAGGGCTGTTTTTAGGGTTTTCCCGACAATTATTCGAATTTTTCTCGCCGTAAGAACCATCCTTGGACATCAACAAACATTTTAAAAAAAGAATTGGCCAAATTGGTCCAGGCGCTGTTGAGTTATGCGCTTACCAACACATTTTGCGATCCATTTTTATATATAAGATTATATAAAATATTACCGCGAAATGCTTAGTTATTTTTATCTTTCTAGAAAATAAATATTATTTTAACATTAATTGCATTTTTAATTCATTGAATATACATAATTACAGATTATTTATTTCATTGGGAAAAAATACGATCCATTTTCAACCCATATGCTGAACTTTGACCTAGGATCTAACAATTTAGTCTATATTACCTATATATATATATATATATATATATATATATATATATATATATATATATATATCTTATATATAAAATTCTTCTGTAACAATGTAAGTTTCATTAATCCTCCTAAACTGTAATTCGGATTTTCATGAATCTTCCTGAAGTTTGTTCGGGAAATTTTTTAGAATGTATTGATTCATAGATATATAGTTAGATTGTAGAAATAAATGGAAAAAATTACAAAAAACCGCTTATCATTGTTTGCCCTTGAAAATATTTATGGCATAGTTTGACATTAAAAACAAAAGACGACTGTCATTTGCCAAACATTTCCATTCACTTATAGGCTAAGGCAATATTAAAATATAATATATTTATGATTATGAATAAGAAAAATGTAAGGACTACATTATTATTGCCAAAAAGAAGCTGAGATGTGCTAAAAATTAAAATAATATAAGATTTAGTATAAGATACAGTCAACATCTGACAGGTGATGCAGTCTGCGCATGCGTCTGTCAGTGATCGCACATAGCCTACAATTCACTTTGACTAATTATTATTTTTTAACTTTTAAATGCAGTCGTGTTTTGCCTTTCTTTACTAAACCACGATACAATAATTTATTTATTCAAACAATTATTTAGAAGTTTCATTATGTCAAAAATTCATATGTATGGCATTGGATACGAAATATTTACTCAAGACAATGGAGCATTTTGGGTCTGAATATTTTTAATGTGCTCCAATTTGCATGAAACTTTAGAATTAGGTTGATCTTACTCTCAAGTTTAAAAGTAAAAATAATTTAGAATCATTTGCCACTTCCCGGGGGGAAGACATCTCTTTTCAGTGGTTCAATTGTATCTCTTTCAAACTAACGATAAAAGAACTAATTAGAATAGAAAAATGTTTAATAATGTTTTTCAAAAAAGAAATTACTTTTCAAGTTACTGGCTACTGAAAATTTGTTGTTTTTTGCGTTTTTCATCGTTTTTGGCAATTATTTCTAAAAATATACATTTAAACGAAAATCATGTAATGAACAAAATTATATCAATCAAAATCCTAATAAATCGGTGTTCTACATAGAACACCTTCTTGGAACAATTTATATAAATTGTTCTAAGAACAATATTAAGCTAGGTATGAAAATAGGGTTTTATAGTACTCAAAATAAGCTTTAAAATTAGTACTTCTGCGTGTAAGATGAGTGAGCTATCATGCAGATAAAAGACGCATACAATATTTTTTTCGTTTAAAGCAAATAGTTTTTGAGTGCCATTTCCACCAAAATTAAAAATAATCGTATTCCCTCTGGAATCAACTTGGTTTAAGAGATCTTGACGGATTCTAGAAAATACCAAAACTTTAGTGCAAAGGATTTCCAAAAAGCTCATGATTTCATGAAAAAAAAATTTATTTAAAAAATAAAAGATACGTATAAAGGTATATAAATGAAAATTCAAAGTCTTTTACTGACCAATTATTGCTTTTTATTACTTTTCTGTTACACAAATATTGATAGTGTACAACCAGAATGTCTTTCGAGTCCTACAATCCTTTGCCATTTCAAAATAAGGGAAGTTACGGTAAAATTGATGATAGAGAAAGTTGTAGCTCATTTAATTACCTTCAAAATAGTGTATTGCAAGTATTGAAATCAGAATTAAAAGAGTTATAATTCAATTAATCCGGTGGGTGGTGACGGAGTGCAAATTGTTTTCACTTCTGAATTTAAGATTAAGATTAGCCTTTTTCTGACACACGTTTTTTTCCTCTCCATTTACTGCAATTTTGTTGATCGTAGGTTGAATAGAGCACATGTGAACAGGATTTGAAAAAATAATTCACTTCAAATATAAACTTAAGTAATAATGATATAAATTTATTAGTGAGAAAAATGTAAATTATATATAAAAATTACTAAAAGCCAGTTAAAATATGGTACAAATATATAAAAATTACAAAATAAATAATTATAGCATTATTGAAGCCATTATTTTGGGTAGAAAAAAACCAATGTGATATTGTACCTTTACCGGGAATGCTATTTATTAATTCTTTCTGAATTTGTTATACCCTTTAAAAAACTTCAATTTTCAACACGTGTAAATTATGCTATAAATCACAAAGGCAGGCGATGATTTTTAGTGTGATACATTTGGAAAGTCAATGTTTTAGTCAAGAATAAACAAAAAATCATTCATTTTTACATCCACACCTACAGGTATGACTAAAAAATTGTATAACCCTTGACATTAAAATAAATTGAGCTATCGGAAATAAATGTCTACTATAAATTGCAGTGTTTAATTTTTATTATATAATTTTATTGAACATATTTTAATATTTGTCAAAGGGATAATTAAAGTTTTAACTGTGGGAATTGAGAATCATCATTTTATTTGTAGCAGTTCTACATTCACTCATTTATTGATGTAAATAGTAATTCGAAAAACAATAATTATTAATTTTAACTGAACGGTGAATATTAGTACAGGATATTGAAAAAATGCAGAGTTGGGTACAGGACAACGTCTGTCGGGTCATCTAGTATATATATATATATATAATCGAACTTTTTTCAATGTATGTGCTGTGTGGGATTTGTTTAATTCAATAATAAACGAGAAGATCCAGTTCCAACCCATGATCAGATATACTTTTGAATTAACAATTAAGCTTTAAAAAAAACTTGTAGAGCATTTGCTAAGGAAGGCGACAAACTGTGTGCTCAAAATTTTCAATAAAAATTTGAAAATAACACGTTTTCATTGAAACTCCGAAGCTTTTTGGTTCAATAAACATAACTTGATATATGTAATTTGTCTACAAAAAATATGAAATATCTTATAAAATATCTGAGGCAAAAACGAAAGCACATAAAATGGAAAGAAAAGTGATGCGCGTGTATGTGAAAGTGGTATTGTAAATCCTTAAGATAAAAATAATAAAATATTCGAATAGAGTTTACATGATACTGTTACGAATGTGTGGGTGAGAACCCACACACGGATGTAAAATAACACATTACTACCCCTCTCCCTATACGAGTATGCATAAAAACGCCATGTCTCTGATGAGGAGTGTGTTGAGGGCTGAGAGTCGTTGTCTGCTTTTAACAGTCAATAAAGTCGGTCGTAGGCCCTCAGGGGTGTCGGGTCGAAAGATTCTTTAATATAAGTCGAAGGGATGAGCGCGGTGTAGTGCGCGCAACCTTTTATCAAATTAATGTTGATGATAATGTAAGTTAAAATAATGTCATGGGGGGCAGCGTATCGGAAGCTGCCCCAAACCGAATATAGACTTTGTGTAATTATAAGATGTGATTTAAGTGAATAATGTGAATCGGGCCCGATGTATGGACATGTGATGAACACTGGTTGCGCCGTGGTTAAAGATAAGTCTAGAATAAGTTGCATGTTAGAATAAGAAATGTTTTAGATTAAAGGATTGTTATGTTTAAATATAGGTTTGTTAATTAAGTAACGAACAAACGCCTCTCATTACTTGTAGTTGTAAATTTAAATAATCTTTCAGGAGTACGCGATAAAAGGTAACAGTGAGTTTAACTAACTAACAATAAAATAAGGATTATAAATGAAAGAAATAAAAAGGAATCCGTAACAAATGGAGGACTAGCGCCGGGTACTACTTTTCGTTGGTTCAACGATCAGATGATTAAATTAGCATAAATAATTTTGGTAATCATTCTGGTCCACCATCGACGGTAGTACTTACGATCTCGGTAATATAATTTTATTGTTAGTTAATTCGCGGTTATTTTTTCTTTTGTTTAAGTTTACAGTAGTGTCGGGTTATTTTTATTTATCGATTTTGGTTTTTGATTGTTCACGGAGATTCGGCATTTCTTAATTACGCGTTAGATTAATTGAATATATTTTGTTGGAATTTACGTTTATTTTTGTTACTATAGTTGAGTGTACAAATGATTGTTAGAACACTTAGAACTGTACGTAAGCAAAGAATTTTGAAAATTAGTTGTTATTTTGAGTCTATAAATGGTATAGGTTGACGGTTATAGAGTTTGACGATGTGTTTAATGCGCGATTGTAAAAGCAGTTCGCAAAATGTGTTGGCGCGAAAATGAAAAATCACGTGGTTCGAGTGATTATTAAAAATTTAATTTATTGATGCCGAAGTGTTGTTTATAATAATTTTGAAATGCTGAATCTATTTATTGTATTTATATTTTTGTTCGTTAACGTTTGTTTTGTTCGGTCGCGCGGGGTTGTTTTGTTTGATTTCGGTTATATATATGTAAAGAAAAATATCTAATTTTCTTCAGTTTGAATTTTGCGCGCTATAATTGTCATAGATACTAGCGCCTTTGACACTAGGATAGGGAAACAAGTGGAAACCTAAAAGACGTCAGGGCGTAATTAATAAAATTTACTAAAAGTAAAATTATTTTTAAAATAGTAGATATTGGTGCAAAAATTGTTTAGGACTGTCATTGTGATTATTAACATTGAATGTCGTTTCTTTTCTACAGGTATGTTAGATTTTGTATGTGAACCTTTGTCTAATATAAACTAACAATAAAATATAACTTTTCTACAGAGAAACTCAATTGTGTTGGATTGGCTTTGGCATCCTAAACACGAATAAAACCTTATAAAACGACATTTATTGTTAAAAAAAAAAATGGAAAAGTTGAAATTTACGTTTCAAGTAAAACCAACAACAGACGGAAAATCTAACTATATCGCCATAACCTCAATTGCAACAGAAGATGATAAAAGATTCCTTATCCCTGAAGATTATCAATCAGTAACACTCCACAAACATATTCAAAATTTAAAACAGTATGCTACAGTAAAAAATACTCTGAAAAAGAGATATCAAGCTAGAAATGTGTGGATTAAAGCAACGGAGGAATTATTACAAACTTATGTTGATGAGGATGGAAATATGATTTTTCAGGACCAATTTCTAGAAGAAACTACTAATGAACAATTGGCTAGTTATGATAAAAAAAGTTCAGATGATCCTATAGTAAAAATATTGGAAAAATTAGTTGAAGATCATCAGAACAAAGAAAAACAAAGTGTAAAAATGTTATCGAACAAATTTATAATAGAAAAATTCGATGGACAAAAATCAGATGCATCTCAATGGATGGAAGTATTTGAAAGAGAGTGTACAAGATTTGATATACAAAAGGATGAAGAAAAAATTGAAATTTTAAGATTATTTCTAGAAAAATCATGTACTGATTGGTATTCTTCCATGATGATCAAGCTGAGTCTAGATTCGGAGTGGTCAGAATGGAAATCAAATTTTTTGCAAACTTATGCCAATAAAGGTTGGAATACTAGCAAGTATGCTATATTTTTCAAATATCAATCAGGATCTTTATTAGAGTATGCAGTAAAAAAAGAAAGACTTTTACTAGAAGTAAGAAAAACAATGGATGAAGGAACCTTAATTGATATCATTGCTGCTGGCTTACCAGATTTTATCACAGATAGAATTAATAAAGAAGAGATTTTGCATACAAAAAATTTATTTAATGAACTTGGCAAATTAGAACATTTAGTTTCAAGGAAAAAAAATATATTTTACAAAAAAAAGGAAGACTAAACAAATTAAAGAAAAATGTAGCATTTGTGAAAAATTGAAGAAAGGTGTACGATATCATCCAGAGGATTCCTGCTGGTTCAAAGCACAAATAAATACTGAAAGAGATAAAAGGCAAATAAAACTTACTAATAATTCAGAATTAGAATGTGAATTACAATGTGAAAACACAAAAAACTAATAGTGCCGCCATTGATCAAAGTTAAATTAGTGCTTAATAAATGTATTGAAGTATTCGGAATTTACGACTCGGGATCTAATGTCTCACTAATAAATTCAAAGTTGTTGAAGATAAATAATAAGGAAACGAGTCATTCCAGCAACACTAATTTGAAAACGATTAATGGCGTTAAAAAGGTAACTGGCATAATTACACTGGATGTAGCCATTTTTAATGTAGAAAAAAAAATTAATGCCTTTGTAATAGACAAAGAAAATTTTGACTATGATTTCTTAGTTGGACTAGATTATATCAAAGAATTTTACCTAGTGCAAAACGAAAATTTGGAAATTAGTCAGAAAATACCTATACAAAGAAGTGAAACAGTTTCTAAGGAGACAAATAAAACAGATGTGAATTCTAAGGAAAAAAAACTGATAATTTAGTAAACTTCAATGAAGACTTTAAAGAAGAAAACTTCCAAATTTGTATAAATCATCTGGGCTGTCAAGAACAGGAAGTAATTGATGATTTGATTTTTAAAAATAAATATGCGTTCGCAAAGGATAAATATGATATAGGAAAGGTAACTGATTATGAAGCACACATTGATTTACTTGTAGAAAAATATTGCAGTAAAAGACCATATCGTTGCACCGTGGAAGACAAGAAAGAGATTGAAAACCAGATTGCAAAATTATTAGAAAAAAATATACGAGGTCTGTTCAAAAAGTACCCGGAATTTTCGTTTTTTCAAAAAAATATTTATTTATTCGTCTACATTAATGTGGTCCCCTTCAAAGTAGTCCCCCCCAGATATAATACACTTATGCCAGCGTTTTTTCCAATTTTCGAAGCACCCTTGATATTCACTTTTTGATATGTCCTTGAGCACTCTCAGCGATTTTCTTCAATCGAGGAAAACCGCCGTCCTTTCATGGGTCTCTTCAACTTTGGGAATAGGAAAAAGTCACACGGAGCCATATCTGGTGAATTTTGCTCTTTGCAACACTTTATTTCATTTTTTACGCAAAATTTAATACAAATTCTTTGACTTTTCAATTCTTCCATTGTAAAAATCGCCGAGCTCAGAAAAACACGTCGAACCTTAGCGACTACCACAGACAAAGTAAACAGTGAATATAGCTGAAAATTTCATCATACTTTAGGGGCATGTATACCAACACAATAAAAAAAAATTTGACAATCAGACACTCCAGACCCGCGAAATTTAATTATTAGTAATTCCGGGTACTTTTTGAACACACCTCGTAATAGAAGAATCATACAGCCCATTTGCAACACCAGTTACATTAGCTTATAAAAGAGATGAAAATAAAAGATCAAGATTGTGCATTGATTTCCGAGACCTAAATAAAGTAGTTGTGCCTCAATCGCAGCCGTTCCTTCTCATTGAAGACTTAATAGTAAAAACTAGTTGGTTTGGTATTTAGCCTTGAGGCAAATTACATGAACTTCCCGATATGTGTAAATAATCAACTTGATCAAAAAAATGTGTAAATAATATACTTCATCAATCCTACTTTTAAAAAAAAACGATAATAATTTTAGCAAAGTTTGACGAATTTTCAAAATTAAACTACTTGTTGTAAGGCCGTAATATTACAGTAAGTTCTATAAGACCATGATGTATATCGTCAAAAAAAGTTCCATGAAAAACGGCTTAAATTTTTTTTTAACAGTTAATTACAAGAAAACGGCTCGGTAGATTTTCACCTAAAATTAATCAGCATCATTCCCGGAAGATATCTTTCGAACAGTTTTTGATTTTTCAAAATCGGTTCGGTAGGATGAGCTTAAATGTGGACGAAAATTTAACACTTTTTTTTCAACATTTAATTACAAGAAAACGGCTCGGTAGATTTTCACCTAAAATTAATCAGCATCATTCCCAAATGATATCTTTCGAACAGTTTTTGATTTTTCAAAATCGGTTCGGTAGGATGAGCTTAAATGTGGACGAAAATTTAACACTTTTTTTCAACATTTAATTACAAGAAAACGGCTCGGTAGATTTTCACCTGAAATTAATCAGCATCATTCCCAAATGATATCTTTCGAACAGTTTTTGATTTTTCAAAATCGGTTCGGTAGGATGAGCTTAAATGTGGACGAAAATTTAACACTTTTTTTCAACATTTAATTACAAGAAAACGGCTCGGTAGATTTTCACCTAAAATTAATCAGCATCATTCCCAAATGATATCTTTCGAACAGTTTTTGATTTTTCAAAATCGGTTCGGTAGGATGAGCTTAAATGTGGACGAAAATTTAACACTTTTTTTCAACATTTAATTACAAGAAAACGGCTCGGTAGATTTTCACCTAAAATTAATCAGCATCATTCCCAAATGATATCTTTCGAACAGTTTTTAATTTTTCAAAATCGGTTCGGTAGGATGAGCTTAAATGTGGACGAAAATTTAACACTTTTTTTCAACAGTTAATTACAAGAAAACGGCTCGGTAGATTTTCACCTAAAATTAATCAACATCATTCCCAAATGATATCTTTCGAACAGTTTTTGATTTTTTAAAATCGGTTCGGTAGGATGAGCTTAAATGTGGACGAAAATTTAACACTTTTTTTCAACAGTTAATTACAAGAAAACGGCTCGGTAGATTTTCACCTAAAATTAATCAGCATCATTCCCAACTAATATCTTTCGAACAGTTTTTGATTTTTTTAATTCGGTTCGGTAGGATGAGCTTAAATGTGGACGAAAAGTTCAACACTTTTTTTCAAATTACAAAGAAACGGCTTGGTAGATCGTTGCACAAAACTGACAAACGATAGTCCTCACCGAAATACATCAAATGGCTTTTAAATTTTTAAATCGGTTCAGGCGTTTTTGAGAAAACGTCGATCAAAAGTCTAATTTTGACAAATGCCAAAAAGACCATACTGATTTTTGCAAACTTTGACGAATTTTTAAAGCTAAACCAGTTGTCGTAGGGCCGTAATATTTTAGTATGACCTAGAAAACTATGGTATCTATCGTCAAAAAAATAATCATAAAAATCGTCAAAATTTTTTTTTTAAAAACTTTATTACAAGAAAACGGCCCGGCCGATCTTTACCAAAAACTAATCAGCACGATTCCCAACCAATATCTATCGAACGGTTTTTGAATTTTCAGAATCGATTCAGAATTGCGGGCTAAAACGTGGACGAAAAATTTTTCACTTTTCTGCAATTTACAAAGAAACGGCTCGGCCGATCGCCGCACAAAACTCAGAGACGATAGTCCTCATCGAGATACATCAAATGGCTTTTAAATTTTTGAAATCGGTCCAACCGTTTTGGAGAAAACGTCGATTTACGGCAAAAAATCTGTTCACACACACACACACACACATACACACACACACACACACACACACACACACATACTTTTTCCAAATTTGGTCTCATTCGATTCAGAATGGCTCGAAACGTCGAGAAAACATAAAATTAGCGATTCGGATTTTTTGATGAAAACATAAACTTCTCCTTCGGGAAGTTAAAAATTACTACAAATTGAGTAATTATTGCTCTAAGATTAATTTACTGAAAGGCTAAACTAAAGTTTATGTGCCCCCATGATTGGGGGTACAGCAGCTTCTTCAGAATCGAAAAAGGAAACACACAATCAAATAACCGAACATCCTAAGATGAATATTGATACTGAAGATACCGAAGCAACGCCTATGCCGTCTGTCTCATGGCAAGTAGTAAGTTCAAGTAAAACTTTTAAGCGTAGGCGTACATCATCAAACAATTCACTTGAAAATTCAATAAAAGTTTCAAATAGATTTGACATATTAAATTTGACAACTGAAACATCAAATTCCAATGCCGTAAATCAAACGGATAAAAACATCACAACGTCCACCACTAAAATACAAAGACCTCCACCAATATTTGTGTACGGCATTACAGACTTTCCGGATATGAGAAGTGATTTAAATAAAATCATGGATGAAAATGATTACATACTTAAATCTATGCCGAATGATATAATTAGAATAAACACTAATTTACCGGACCAATATAGGGCAGTAATCAAGTTTTTTAAAAAGAAAAATGTAGTATATCACACTTATCAGATAAACCAGGAACGGTCTTATAGAGTTGTGATTAAAAATATACACCATACATATGACACCAATGAAATAAAAAATGAATTAGAGAAACTTAATTTTAAAGTAAGGTGTATAATTAATGTGAAACAACACAAAACCAAATTGCCCTTAAACATGTTTTTTGTTGATTTAGAACCTGCAGAAAACAATGGCGAAATATATAAACTAAAAAAATTGCTTAATCATGTGATTGTGGTGGAACCGCCACGTAAAAACAAAGGTGTTATACAATGCACTAAATGTCAAATGTATGGACATTCCAAAAATTATTGCAACAGACCTTTTGCCTGCGTTAAATGCGGTGGTCCTCATAATACTTCCGTATGTAAGAAAGAAAGATCATCTCCGGCAACATGTATTCTATGTGGTGGTGCTCATCCGGCAAACTACAAAGGTTGTCTTTTTTACAAGGATTATTACAAACAACATAATTACTACTTTCAAGAAGGAAGACGAACCACGGATAGAGTTAAAACATCGAAAACAGAAGAAACCAGACGTCCATTAGCTAATTCTTACAGTGACCATAGAAGCTACTCAGAAGTATTAAAGTTACAACGAAATAACGAAAACGAACAGTCACAGGTAACCGTTGCTCTTATCACATTAATTAGTGATTTTAAAGACATGTTCAAACAACTAATGGAGCAAAACAGGTTAGTCATGAACATGTTATCCAAATTAGTTAAAAACTAATGGCCAAGTTTCTTCGGATTGCTCAATGGAATGCAAATGGTGTTCTAAACCATAAAAATGAATTAATAATATTTTTACAACAACATATGATTGATGTGATGCTAATCAGTGAAACACATTTAACAAATAATCTACATTTCAAGATTCCTTTCTATTCCTTCTATAATACTAATCATACAGACAATACTGCACACGCTGGATCTGGAATATTGATTAAAAACAGTATTTCACACTACTCACTAACAAATTTTCAAGAAAATTACTTGCAAGCATCTACAATTTGCATTAATACATTTCCTTATGATATCATTGTTTCTTCTGTATATTGTCCTCCACGTCACAGGATGAAAACAGATGATTATGAAAAATTCTTTGATACATTAGGACATAGATTTGTAGTGGGTGGTGATTTTAATAGCAAAAATACATTATGGGGCTCTAGACTTACCACTCCTAAAGGTAAGCAGTTGGCACAATTGCTTTTAAAAAAAAATTATTCATTCTTATCGACTGGAAAACCTACTTATTGGCCTACGGATAGAAACAAACACCCTGACCTTCTAGATTTTTATATAATAAATGGTATTTCTGATTTATACACAAACATAGAAGATAATTCAGATTTGTCATCAGATCATACACCTATTATAGCAACAATTAGCACCACAGTAATAAGAGTGAAAAAAAATAATGGTCTTTTTAATAGTAAAACAAACTGGAACTCTTTCAGAGAAGAAATCGATGCTAAATTAGACCTTAAAGTAAGATTGAAATCTGAAGCAGATATAGAGAATAACTTAAATTTTTATATAAATACTCTGAAAAAATCTGTACAAAATGCAACTCCACATATAACATATAGCAATACAACATCTAATATCCCAATGGAAATTAAAATATTAATAAGGAAAAAAAGACGAGCAAGGAAAATATGGCAAAGATCACGTAATCCTAGGGATAAAACTGTATTCAACAATTTATCGAATGATCTAAAACAAAAGCTGAAAGTCATGCGGAACATCAGTGTAGCGGAATACATTACTAATCTTAGTAGATACGATTATTCGATATGGAATCCAATAAAATCTTTGAAGAAACCAATCCATTTTAACGCCCCAATAAGAATGGAATCACCATCATTAGGCGAATGGGCCAAAAGTGACCAAGAAAAGGCAAATTTGTTTGCAATTTATTTATCAGATGTGTTTACTCCAAATGATGACGTTATTGACAACGACGTAAGGAATGCTCTAAAAGCAATTCATGATGATTCTACAATTATAAAAAAGTAACACCAAAAGAAATAAAAGAGTCTATTAAACTTATAAACAATAAGAAGAGTGCAGGGATAGATAACATAAAAGGAAGGGTCTTGAAAGAATTGTCAAGAAAAGCAATTGTTCTGCTGACATATATTTATAATGCAATATTTAGGTTGGGATATTGGCCAAAATGTTTTAAAATTTCAGAGGTTATAATGATTCTAAAACCAGGAAAACCAGCTTCAAATGTCACATCTTACAGACCAATTAGTTTACTGCCAATTCTATCAAAATTGTTGGAAAAACTAATATTAGTAAGAATAAAAGAGTATTTAAATATAATACCTGATCATCAATTCGGGTTTAGAACCCAGCACTCCACAATACAACAATGTCATAGGATAGTAAATAGCATCCAAAAGGCAATAGAAAGAAAAGAATATTGTTCAGCAATCTTTATCGATGTCAAACAGGCATTTGATAAAGTATGGCACGAGGGCCTACTCTTCAAGATAAAAAATTCTTTGCCGCACAAGATATTTTTACTATTGAAAAGTTACTTAACAAATAGATTATTCAGAACTAGAGTTGGAACAGAAACATCAGAATTATGTAACATCAAGTCGGGGGTTCCACAAGGGAGTGTTTTAGGGCCACTTTTATACCTCATATATACACACGACATTCCAACTGGCAGCAATGTCACAATTGGAACTTTTGCCGATGATACGGTTGTCATGGGAACTCATACAAATGCATCCGTCGCAACGTCAAAAGTTCAACAATATGTCTCTGAATTTGAAAAGTGGCTCAATAAGTGGAAAATTAAAATAAATGAAACAAAATCTAGCCATATAACCTTCACAACAAGAACCCTAGACTGCCCAAGCGTAAAAATAAACAACATAGAAATACCGAAATATGAGAGTGTAAAATACCTTGGGATTCATCTCGATAGAAAATTAAGCTGGTCAACGCACATCAAAATGAAAAGAAAACAGATAGAGAAGAAGTTCAAAGAGTTGTATTGGCTAATTGGCAGGAGTTCAAATATGTGCTATGAAAACAAACTCCTTATATATAAAACAATAATTATCCCAATCTGGACATACGGCATTGAGCTATGGGCGTGCGCAAGCAATTCAAATATAAAAAAAATACAAGTAGCGCAATCAAAAATTTTAAGATGCATTGTGAACGCACCCTGGTATGTTACAAATGACACCCTACATAAAGACTTAAAAATAAAAACTATTAATGAAATGTTAAAAGAAAGGAGCAAAAGATACCATGAAAAACTACCAGGTCACCCAAACACTTATTTAAAAGAGTTAAGCGAGGAATATCCGACACGCAGATTGAAAAAAAAATGGCCATACGACCTTAAATAAATGTCAAAAATAAAAATATAAAAGAGAGATATCTCATAGGAGATAATCTCTTATATGCATTGAAATCAACATCACATTGTCTTAAAAAATGTATTTAATTTTGATTGACAATAAAAGTATGCAAAAAAAAAAAAAAAATATCTATTATCTTAACATTTCCTATTATTTTCTTTAATATTAATTTTATTTTCTTTTCTGAATTATTTATTTTATTTCCAAATTTATTTTGTTAGCATTCAACAAATAAAGTTTCTTCGTGACTGCTAAATATTTTAACTATTTTTACATATTCAAAGACTAAATAACACATTATTTAGTTTTATTATCACAACATCGATTTCGAAAAAAATCACAATTCAAGAAAACACCGACAAATTTACAATACATTACATACTGATTTACTACGCGTTTGTTTTTTTTTTAGATTTATTTTCGCTTAACAAGAAACTCATGAGCAAATAAAATTATATATAACGTATTATAGCACACGTAACTAAACAGCTCAATATCATCCGGACGATTTAAAAATAATTAAAAAATGACACATTCTAACAATTTTCTAGATTTACTAAAACACGAGTTATGCTTTTTATGTAGTGGATTGGCATGTAACACTCTACCAAATAGAAATAAGAAATTTAAAAAAAAAACAATTATCTAAATTTAATATATTTACCAGAAAGTAAATATCTTTCAGCTTATGTTTTCAATACAAAAGCTTTATATTTTTTAAATTCAAGATGTATAACTTGATGTTGCATTCTATAATACTAGTATTCTATTGATATATTTTGGATTTTGAGTTCTCTACATGGTGCACCACTAGTACTACAACCTTTATTTGCAAGTATTACCTTGATAAGATTTATTGTTTCACTCATCTTTAGTTGAATTTTGGACAAATAATGAAATTGTTCGCGCCAAACATGCAGCCTACATAGGATGTCGTAATTTACGATAAGGAGGACAAATGTGAACATAATATACCTTGTTAGTGGGCTCTCAATGCCCAGAAAACAAACTATTTCTCCATTGAAGGTTCATAAGGGTGTAAGCCCCTTCCTGATACTGTGAAATACAAAAATTATCACGGGGAGATGTGTAGCTACATCTTCATATTATAAACTAATAAAAGTATATGAAGCGAGGGCAGAGTTCACATCCCGTGTTGATAGTGAACAGGAGAAAAACGAACAAATAGAGGATAGCCCCAATATAGAGAAAAGTACATTATTTAATATCTTTATATCATATCATTCAACAAAACATTCATGTTAATATTTATTGCAGGAGTGATATGTGAAATTGAACATGGAGAAGTAGAGGAGTCCCAATATGGAGATGGGTACATTATTTAAAGTTTATATATTTAAACTATTTATTAAAATCTTTTAAATTCCAATAAAAAAATCATTCGTCTCAATATATATGTCGCAGAGGACAAGTTGGATAGTATCATGAGCACTCTATCCAAATTATCATATGAAATTAATGAAATGAAGGAAGACATAAGGGAGCTGTTGTCATATAAGAGGGATTCCGGTCACAGGTAATTATGCACCGTGAGATTTTTTTTGAGTAAACTTTTTTATTTCAATAAATTTAATTCGAAAGAAAATTGGAGCACCTCTAAGCGACAAAGAATGTTTCTAAAACCATCAATTAGATTTACACCAGTTTCTCACAAAGGTTTATGCATCTGAAAATTACAATAATATTAATTACTTGTATTTTTAAAAACAAACTATTGCAGAGTGTCAAAAAAAACGCAGCAATGCCTTGACACCCAGAGTCCATAAAATGTATGATAAAATCAAAAATTTTGATACAGGAGGTGCGAAGAATTAATAAACAAAATACAAATTTACGGGACAAATTTCAGCAAAGCATCAAATGTGGTGAAAAATTCTCTTGTATCCAGCGACGTTAAATTTGAGAGCAAGTCATAAAATGCCAAGTGAGAGAACATACAAAAAAAAACGAATGGAAGAAAATTCACATTTGAAGATAAAATCCTCGCATTGACATTTTATAAAAAGTCGCCAAAGACCTGCTATTTCTTGTCTGTCTTCAAACTTTTAAGAAGTTTACTGTCGCATATCCCATTACATGTTGGAAATAACGATAAGCTTTTCCAATCATTAGAAGCTGCTATCTCTCGCAAAAAAGATATTTGCAGCAAATATTGTATATTAATGTTCGACGAGAAATCTTTATCTTCTGATTTATCATATGATCAGAAAAAGGATCATATAAATAGGGTTTGAACAACAGGCAAATGGCAGAAGCTTTTACTTGCAGATCATGCAGTAGTTTTTATGTTGAAGCAAATTAAAGATCGATGGAAGCAGTCTGTTGCTTTTTACTTTTCAGTTGGTGGAGTCAATAGTTCAGATTGTTGATAAAAAGTCTCATTGTTGATATCTCTCGAAAAATATTTAGTATTGATTTAAAAATTTAGCCACAGTTTGCGACCAATAACTCCGCAAACTGTAAAGCTATTAATATGTTATTGAAAGACACCGAACACGATTATAAAACTAGAGACTGGAACGAAGTGAGTTTTGAAATTGATGGGCACGAAATAATTCCGTTGTTTGACCCTCCGCATTTATTAAAATGCATGCGCAATAATTTTGCAAAATATAAAGTAAAGTTTACATACTTAGACGAGAAGGAATATGAGCCTTCCTGGTAAGACATTGTAAGCTATTATGACTATGATGCAAATTGCAGATTGTTCCGGAGATGTTCTTCATTAACTGAACATCATCTCGATTAAAATAAGATGAAGCGGATGAATTTCCTGGCAGCTCAAGTTTTTTCCCAACGCAATGAGGATGATCTACAGAACACCGGTTACTTGGAAGCAAATGGAAGTTCTACAACATTTGGAACTGGAGATTTTTTTATTTTTATGGACTGTTTATTTGAGAGCGTGAATGGATTGACTAAATTACCAGTACGAGGTAAATTATTTCCTTGTGCTGTTTCTAATCAATCACAACAGCATATAAAATTTTGGCATAAAGCTTAGGAAGTATTAAATTCAATACAGTTTATAAAGATAAAAATTTCTAAGAGAGTATTAATCCCGCGCTATGAAGTCCTAATAATTTTAACGGATAGGGAGATAAAATCCTCTTGGGAAAAAAAATGTATCGGAGGCATTTACGCGGCCGGCGAAGATCAGAGATGTCGTTCAGGTGAAATCCTTCCTCAACCTTTCTTAATTTTAAAAAAAAATTAGAAAATTTTAGAATCCAATTTTAGATATTATACAGAAAATTTTAGAATCCAAAGTTTAGATATTATGCAGAAGATATTTTAAATTGCAGAAAATTTTAGAATAAAAATTTACAGAAAATTTTAGATATTATAAATTCAGGAAAATTTAGAATATAAATTACAGAATTTTAGAAATTTTTAGAATATAAATTACAGAATTTTAGAAATTTTTAGAATATAAATTACAGAATTACAGAAAATTTTAGAATATAAATTACAGAACTATAGAAATTATAAATTTTAGAAATTAAATTACGAGGTTTCATATCAAATTTATATATAATTTTATATTGAAATTTAAGAATTTATTGGCTAAGTAGTATTTTCACAAAATTGAATTTTGTATCTTTATAGTTTGAAATTTTGTTTTAGATTATATAAGTTTTTAAGAATTTGCAGTACTAATCTTTTGTGTAAGTTAGGGATATATATATATATATATATATATATATATATATATATTGTTATGAATGTGTGGGTGAGGACCCACACACGGATGTAAAATAACACATTACTACCCCTCTCCCTATATGCATAAAAACGCCATGTCTCTGATGAGGAGTGTGTCGAGGGCTGAGAGTCGTAGTCTGCATTTAACAGTCAAAAGAGCCGGTCGTAGGCCCTCAGGGGTGTCGGGTCGAAAGATACCGTTCTTAAATATAAGTCGAAGGGATGAGCGCGGTGCAGTGCGCGCAATGTTTTATCAAATTAATGTTGGCGATAATGTAAGTTAAAATAATGTTATGGGGGGCAGCGTATCGGAAGCTGCCCCAAACCGAAGATAGACTTGGTGTAATTATGAAATGTGATTAGTGTGATGCGAATCGGGATCCCGATGTATGGACATGTGATGGACACTGGTTGCGCCGGGGGTACAGAGATAAGTTTAGATTTAAGTTGTAGAGTTCAGATTGATTAAGTAGAGAATAAGTATGTAAATATATAAATATAGAATATTGTTTAGTTAAGTTACGAACAAACGCCTCTCATTAATTGTAGTTGTAAATTTAAATAATCTTTCAGCAGTACGCGATAAAAGGTAACAGCGAGTTTAACTAACTAACAATAAAATAAGGATTATAAATGAAAGAATAAAAAGGAATTCGTAACAAATGGTGGAAGCGCCGGGTACTACTTTTCGTTGGTTCAACGATCAGATGATTAAATTAGCATAAATTATTTTGGTAATCATTCTGGTCCACCATCGACGGTAGTACTTACGATCTCGGTAATAGAATTTTATTGTTAGTTCATTCGCGGTTATTTTTTCTTTTGTTTAAGTTTACAGTAGTGTCGGGTTATTTTTATTTATCGATTTTGGTTTTTGATTGTTCACGGAGATTCGGCATTTCTTAATTACGCGTTAGATTAATTGAATATATTTTGTTGGAATTTACGTTTATTTTTGTTACTATAGTTAAGTGTACAAATGATTGTTAGAACACTTAGAACTGTACGTAAGCAAAGAATTTTGAAAATTAGTTGTTATTTTGAGTCTATAAATGGTATAGGTTGACGGTTATAGAGTTTGACGATGTGTTTAATGCGCGATTGTAAAGGCAGTTTTTTAAAATGTGTTGGCGCGAAAATGAAAAATCACGTGGTTCGAGTGATTATTAAAAATTTAATTTATTGATGTCGAAGTGTTGTTTATAATAATTTTGAAATGCTGAATCTACTTATTATATTTGTATTTTTGTTCGTTAACGTTTGTTTTGTTCGGTCGCGCGGGGTTGTTTTGTTTGATTTCGGTTTTCGGGAAAGGCTTTTGTTCGTGTAGAATTAGATACGTTTTATAGGCTAATTATAATTACCATCCTTACCAAATTAAGATTATTAGAATATACATTTTAAATTCGAAATTATTATAATTGGTGTATAGAAAAATGTTGTGCTATACAGATTTAGAATCTTTTTTTATTACGAATATTATTAGGATTGTTTAGGGTATTCTGTTATTCATAATCATCTTCGTAAACACCAATACATAAAATTTATGATGATTGCCAGATACATTAAGTTATGTTATACAGTTAAGTGTTGTTTCATGGAAATCGTTCTTGTGAGTAGAGTTTATTTTTTTTTATATATATATAGTCGTAAATATTTTAAAGAAAGTTATTTTAAAATATCATATTGCAAGGGTAAGATATCGTTGAAGTCCTTTTCTCTTAGAATTCGATTTCAAATCATAGACATTTAAGTAACGCAGCAAGATAATATTTATGTCTCTTTTTTTTGTATAAACATTTCATCACTACGTTTTTAAGACGCCACAACGCGGGTGGCTAGTATATGTGAGTTCGAAAATGTCCAGACATCGTTCTCGTGTTGCGAACTGCTGGTCCCTATTATGTCAACGCAAGGCTAAAAGCTTTTTTTTTCTTCGTTGCATAGATAGTTTTAAGTGCAATGTAAAAAATATTTTAAAATTAGGGAAGATGTATTTGTATATATATATTTTTTTTTGTTGAGTCAGGGGTTTATAATTTTCGAATACATGTGGCTGTTTTTAAATTACGAGCGAATTTCTTTTTCAGTTTAGTTTTGTTTGCGCTATTGCGTTAGAGTACTTTTATTATGATTTGTTTTATCTCAAAATTTAGAGCAGTTTTGAGAATTGCGGAGTTATTCGCCTCCGTGCATATGAGGTGCCGAATATTTGTTTGGGAATGCGTCGAAAACAACGGCTTACAGGGATTTGAATTGTGGCAAATTTTTGTTAGGTCGATCACCACCGCCTGGATAGCTTGTATATAATTCAGTGCGAAAGCTCTTGGTGACACCGATTTTCGATATGCATTTGAATTGATCAGGATGTCTTTGGTGATTTTCAATTAGAGCGGACTTAGTCACCCCGATCTAATTGTAATCAGTCGAGCCCACTGACATCAAGGTCGATACGGCTCATACTGCCAATAGTGAAATGGGATTAGAAATTTAATTTTTATATTTGATAGTTTTTTTTATGGTTGTTACTGTTAAAAAATACTTTGATGCTGTTTTTATTATTAATTTGTTTTTTGAATTATTGTTGAATTGTTTGTGTTTAGTACTTAATGATTGATATTTAGTTTTCGCGGTAGAAAAGATGGATAAAGGAAACGTCGAATAAATTTTATTGTCTTTAGTTAAAAAATCATAGGTTTCTCGTCCCTTTCATTCAGCCGGTTATGTTATTTTGCATTTATTCCATTAGCGCAACAAGACGGCAGTCACATGTTTAGTCAAATTTAGATAAGGTAGATAGGAATAAAGGATTAAGGATAATAATAATGTGGTAGGATCATAGTAATTAAGATAATAGACACGTAGTAAAATTTAGTTAGATAAATTTGCAAACGGTACGGTCTAGTTGAGACGGAACTGTTAGAGATGCGTAAAAAGGGGCGTGTACAACACGAAAGGGAGGACGAATGCAATGCGACAAAGGGACAAATAGAAATGCAAGTAGGTCTAGATGGAGGCATAAGAAATGCAAAAAGCCTAATAAGCGAAAAGGAAGAATGCATAAGTCGCTAGGATTTACGAAAGAGATAGGTTGCAAAAGTAAAAGTGAAGCGAGAAGAAAAAACGAAAATGGCGAGTTACCGTATAACACATAGGTAAAATAGTTAGATCATTTAATAATTTTTTTTTTTTTTTTTTAGTTCAATGCGTGATTCGGTTTGCAAATGTTTTATAATAACAGTAAGACTATTTTTGATATAATTATTATGTATTACACCTGTTGTTTCTTTGTTCTTTTGCGAGATTTATTATAGAATAGAAATTACTTGTTTATAGACTGTTTTTTTCTTCTCTTTTATGCAATTAATGCACGCCCAGATAGAATAGAGTTAAGAATAGTATTTAGATAGAATATATAGGTCAAAAAAAAAGTAAATGCGTAGTTAGCAAATTTTATGAGCGAGATGGTTTACAAAATAAAGATAAAAAAAATGAGTTACAGAATAGCTCATAGTTTAAGTACTATTGAATAATTTGATAATTTGCATATTGCTATAATTTTAAATAACAATGCATATGAGTTTATTTTGTTGTTGTTGTTTTTATTAATTATCGTGTCTATTTATTACAACAGTTTCTCTTCGATTAAGTACAGTCATCTTAGAAAAAAAAATAACATTTATAAATTGGTTTTTGCAATGCAGGCGCGATCAGACGAATTATATTAAGAATATATTGTTGTTAGAGATAGGAAAATGCAGTTTTATAAATAGAAAATTAATAATTTAGATTTTAGATCATAGTGTCAAAAAGGAGCATGCTTAATATGAAGAAAAAGAGAAGAAAATTACGAATAAGATTTTGAGTAAAGAATGTTATGAATAATTAGAAGATAGAGACAGAATAGGGCGGTTTAACAGCAAGTGCAGAGGCGTTGGTTTGTACTTTGGTGTTTCTTTTCCATCACTCAGAGAGCACTGGGCGATACTTTATAACCGTTGAGAATAATGTTGGGATAAAATGATATTGGGGAAAAAGATGTTGAAAAAAAAAGAGATGTCCTTGTGAGGGATTCAAGGAAATAAAGGAAATAATTCGCGTATGAAGGAATACGACGCGAAAAGAGAAAATTGGGGGTTAATAGATGATTATTAACATGAATAGATGAATATTTTGATTTGATTGCGAAAGTGGTTGTTTAGTTCAGTCGGGAATTGAGAAATAGTGTGTGAGTATGCATATTTTTATGAATGTCAGCTGGCCAGCTAAGTATAAGAGATAAGTGTATTTTGATTTTTCCCTCGTTTTAAATGAAAATGTTTTAGGTTTTAATGCAAGATTTGAGTGAATATAAATTTTAAAATGATTGTTGTTTTGTGTTTGATATAATGTATGTGGGTTATACTAGGGGTGTTTAGAAAAAGTAAATTGAGAATAGAATTGGGTTTGCGATTTTTGGGAAAATTTGTGATTTTACGGTTTTGGGGAAAGATCGCCCGGGCTGGTGTTTTGTTGTTGTTATGGATTATTGATTATGAATTTGATTTTGATCTCACAGCATGGGGATATGGATTTGGGCTGTGGGAGCACCCCCAGCGAGGGTTCTGGTGCTCTGAGTGAGACCGTTGAAACGTGATACATCACATACAAGCTGATTGCTATCACGCTATCCATTTGGAAGCTTTGGTTGTTGATTATGTTATATGTATTTTAGTGAAATTTTGTGGATTTCACGCTAGAGCCGGTACTTTTTACCACATTGTACCGCCGCTAATGTGAGGTTTTGGAGCAGATATCCGCTCCCGATGGCTGCTCAAAAACTTCCGCCATCAGTAAGCGTCGCGCGACGTTGTGTGTTGTTTGGTTTTTATTGCTGATGGTAATTTCCTTCTGAAATTATAAGCGGGCGCGATGCTGCTTCAGGTCTTTTATTGGATAGGCAAGGTGCTATGGGCATCTAGCACCGTTTGGAGCCTAGGAACACCGGGGAAACAAGCATTCCGACGACTCACTTCTTGTTTTTATATTGAGAAGCGCACTTGCTATACACGGTATAATAGTAATAGAAATAGTTAGACTAGGGTAAAAGTAAATTACGTTTATGTTTGCGTTGTACGTTAATAGAGATGGGACCGCCAAATTCAAAACAGTCAGCAGTTCTCGAATTTTAAAATAATATGTAGAGTGTTTTAATTACTTGTTCAATTTGAGTTTTATTGTTCTTATTCTCGCTCTTAGTCTTACTCTTGCAATGCTTTTCTTTTGTTGTATTTTTTCTGTTTTTACATTGTTGAAGTAAACATTGTTGTTAATAAGTATGTAACTAGGTTTAGGTTGATAAAGAAACAAATGCGTTTATGTTTTACACAAGTCAAATATTTATGTTAAATGTAAATTTGTTGTAGTTATAATGTCATTATTTTAAGTTTTAGAATCTATTGTTAGAATAGATTAAAAAGTTGTTGATAAAAATATTATGAGATAGTGCTATTTTTTTTAAATTTTATAGAAGTAAGTGCTAAGTGTAGATAAGTTTATGTTCATTTTCTGAGTGTTTATGTTATTTACTTTTATAATGTTTTATAATTTTTAATACTTGATAAGTTCGAATATTTTTTTCATTAAATTTGATATATTTAATTAACTTTGATCGATTTTGTTATTATATTTGAATGTAGTTTATGTAGGTAGTAATAAAAGCAATAAGGTTAGATCAAAGTTTTAACAAACAGTGAATAAGTAAAGTGGACTAAGTGATGTTCTTTTTTTGTTTGTTATGACACTTTTTGGACAAATACACTAAACTGTTAATGTAATCTTACTTTTGGTTGAAATCTGTTGTGAAGTAATTTTGTGTAACAGTGCAAGAAAAAATTTAACGCGTGTACAACTACATTACTGAAACATCGCGACCCGAATTGTGTATCAGGGTGCTAGAGGTCGACGCCTGTGCAGATGCTATGCCGGATTTAGGAAAGTCTGAGCCTACGAGAGAAGAGCAGACCGCAGATCGGACAAGTGGGAATGCGCCATCGATGTTTTATCCGGGGAGCAGACTGATATTGGGTGCGCCACCTAGGTTCCGGAACAGGGAAAGCTGGTGCAGCACCAGGGATGGAGTTTTGAAAGATCGAGGGCGATCTTTAGAGGAGGTGGGGTAGTGTTACGAATGTGTGGGTGAGGACCCACACACGGATGTAAAATAACACATTACTACCCCTCTCCCTATATGCATAAAAACGCCATGTCTCTGATGAGGAGTGTGTCGAGGGCTGAGAGTCGTAGTCTGCATTTAACAGTCAAAAGAGTAGGTCGTAGGCCCTCAGGGGTGTCGGGTCGAAAGATACCGTTCTTAAATATAAGTCGAAGGGATGAGCGCGGTGCAGTGCGCGCAATGTTTTATCAAATTAATGTTGGCGATAATGTAAGTTAAAATAATGTTATGGGGGGCAGCGTATCGGAAGCTGCCCCAAACCGAAGATAGACTTGGTGTAATTATGAAATGTGATTAGTGTGATGCGAATCGGGATCCCGATGTATGGACATGTGATGGACACTGGTTGCGCCGGGGGTACAGAGATAAGTTTAGATTTAAGTTGTAGAGTTCAGATTGATTAAGTAGAGAATAAGTATGTAAATATATAAATATAGAATATTGTTTAGTTAAGTTACGAACAAACGCCTCTCATTAATTGTAGTTGTAAATTTAAATAATCTTTCAGCAGTACGCGATAAAAGGTAACAGCGAGTTTAACTAACTAACAATAAAATAAGGATTATAAATGAAAGAATAAAAAGGAATTCGTAACAAATGGTGGAAGCGCCGGGTACTACTTTTCGTTGGTTCAACGATCAGATGATTAAATTAGCATAAATTATTTTGGTAATCATTCTGGTCCACCATCGACGGTAGTACTTACGATCTCGGTAATAGAATTTTATTGTTAGTTCATTCGCGGTTATTTTTTCTTTTGTTTAAGTTTACAGTAGTGTCGGGTTATTTTTATTTATCGATTTTGGTTTTTGATTGTTCACGGAGATTCGGCATTTCTTAATT
The DNA here is from genome assembly GCF_003426905.1 of Ctenocephalides felis. Taxonomy (NCBI): domain Eukaryota; kingdom Metazoa; phylum Arthropoda; class Insecta; order Siphonaptera; family Pulicidae; genus Ctenocephalides; species Ctenocephalides felis. The sequence goes on along the minus strand of NW_020536986.1, from coordinate 5,408 downwards.
ACGCGTTAGATTAATTGAATATATTTTGTTGGAATTTACGTTTATTTTTGTTACTATAGTTAAGTGTACAAATGATTGTTAGAACACTTAGAACTGTACGTAAGCAAAGAATTTTGAAAATTAGTTGTTATTTTGAGTCTATAAATGGTATAGGTTGACGGTTATAGAGTTTGACGATGTGTTTAATGCGCGATTGTAAAAGCAGTTCGCAAAATGTGTTGGCGCGAAAATGAAAAATCACGTGGTTCGAGTGATTATTAAAAATTTAATTTATTGATGCCGAAGTGTTGTTTATAATAATTTTGAAATGCTGAATCTATTTATTGTATTTATATTTTTGTTCGTTAACGTTTGTTTTGTTCGGTCGCGCGGGGTTGTTTTGTTTGATTTCGGTTATATATATGTAAAGAAAAATATCTAATTTTCTTCAGTTTGAATTTTGCGCGCTATAATTGTCATAGATACTAGCGCCTTTGACACTAGGATAGGGAAACAAGTGGAAACCTAAAAGACGTCAGGGCGTAATTAATAAAATTTACTAAAAGTAAAATTATTTTTAAAATAGTAGATATTGGTGCAAAAATTGTTTAGGACTGTCATTGTGATTATTAACATTGAATGTCGTTTCTTTTCTACAGGTATGTTAGATTTTGTATGTAAACCTTTGTCTAATATAAACTAACAATAAAATATAACTTTTCTACAGAGAAACTCAATTGTGTTGGATTGGCTTTGGCATCCTAAACACGAATAAAACCTTATAAAACGACATTTATTGTCAAAAAAAAAAATGGAAAAGTTGAAATTTACGTTTCAAGTAAAACCAACAACAGACGGAAAATCTAACTATATCGCCATAACCTCAATTGCAACAGAAGATGATAAAAGATTCCTTATCCCTGAAGATTATCAATCAGTAACACTCCACAAACATATTCAAAATTTAAAACAGTATGCTACAGTAAAAAATACTCTGAAAAAGAGATATCAAGCTAGAAATGTGTGGATTAAAGCAACGGAGGAATTATTACAAACTTATGTTGATGAGGATGGAAATATGATTTTTCAGGACCAATTTCTAGAAGAAACTACTAATGAACAATTGGCTAGTTATGATAAAAAAAGTTCAGATGATCCTATAGTAAAAATATTGGAAAAATTAGTTGAAGATCATCAGAACAAAGAAAAACAAGTGTAAAAATGTTATCGAACAAATTTATAATAGAAAAATTCGATGGACAAAATCAGATGCATCTCAATGGATGGAAGTATTTGAAAGAGAGTGTACAAGATTTGATATACAAAAGGATGAAGAAAAAATTGAATTTTAAGATTATTTCTAGAAAAATCATGTACTGATTGGTATTCTTACATGATGATCAAGCTGAGTCTAGATTCGGAGTGGTCAGAATGGAAATCAAATTTTTTGCAAACTTATGCCAATAAAGGTTGGAATACTAGCAAGTATGCTATATTTTTCAAATATCAATCAGGATCTTTATTAGAGTATGCAGTAAAAAAAGAAAGACTTTTACTAGAAGTAAGAAAAACAATGGATGAAGGAACCTTAATTGATATCATTGCTGCTGGCTTACCAGATTTTATCACAGATAGAATTAATAAAGAAGAGATTTTGCATACAAAAAATTTATTTAATGAACTTGGCAAATTAGAACATTTAGTTTCAAGGAAAAAAAAATATATTTTACAAAAAAAAGGAAGACTAAACAAATTAAAGAAAAATGTAGCATTTGTGAAAAATTGAAGAAAGGTGTACGATATCATCCAGAGGATTCCTGCTGGTTCAAAGCACAAATAAATACTGAAAGAGATAAAAGGCAAATAAAACTTACTAATAATTCAGAATTAGAATGTGAATTACAATGTGAAAACACAAAAAACTAATAGTGCCGCCATTGATCAAAGTTAAATTAGTGCTTAATAAATGTATTGAAGTATTCGGAATTTACGACTCGGGATCTAATGTCTCACTAATAAATTCAAAGTTGTTGAAGATAAATAATAAGGAAACGAGTCATTCCAGCAACACTAATTTGAAAACGATTAATGGCGTTAAAAAGGTAACTGGCATAATTACACTGGATGTAGCCATTTTTAATGTAGAAAAAAAATTAATGCCTTTGTAATAGACAAAGAAAATTTTGACTATGATTTCTTAGTTGGACTAGATTATATCAAAGAATTTTACCTAGTGCAAAACGAAAATTTGGAAATTAGTCAGAAAATATCTATACAAAGAAGTGAAACAGTTTCTAAGGAGACAAATAAAACAGATGTGAATTCTAAGGAAAAAAAACTGATAATTTAGTAAACTTCAATGAAGACTTTAAAGAAGAAAACTTCCAAATTTGTATAAATCATCTGGGCTGTCAAGAACAGGAAGTAATTGATGATTTGATTTTTAAAAATAAATATGCGTTCGCAAAGGATAAATATGATATAGGAAAGGTAACTGATTATGAAGCACACATTGATTTACTTGTAGAAAAATATTGCAGTAAAAGACCATATCGTTGCACCGTGGAAGACAAGAAAGAGATTGAAAACCAGATTGCAAAATTATTAGAAAAAAATATACGAGGTCTGTTCAAAAAGTACCCGGAATTTTCGTTTTTTCAAAAAAATATTTATTTATTCGTCTACATTAATGTGGTCCCCTTCAAAGTAGTCCCCCCCAGATATAATACACTTATGCCAGCGTTTTTTCCAATTTTCGAAGCACCCTTGATATTCACTTTTTGATATGTCCTTGAGCACTCTCAGCGATTTTCTTCAATCGAGGAAAACCGCCGTCCTTTCATGGGTCTCTTCAACTTTGGGAATAGGAAAAAGTCACACGGAGCCATATCTGGTGAATTTTTGCTCTTTGCAACACTTTATTTCATTTTTTACGCAAAATTTAATACAAATTCTTTGACTTTTCAATTCTTCCATTGTAAAAATCTCCGAGCTCAGAAAAACACGTCGAACCTTAGCGACTACCACAGACAAAGTAAACAGTGAATATAGCTGAAAATTTCATCATACTTTAGGGGCATGTATACCAACACAATAAAAAAAATTTTGACAATCAGACACTCCAGACCCGCGAAATTTAATTATTAGTAATTCCGGGTACTTTTTGAACACACCTCGTAATAGAAGAATCATACAGCCCATTTGCAACACCAGTTACATTAGCTTATAAAAGAGATGAAAATAAAAGATCAAGATTGTGCATTGATTTCCGAGACCTAAATAAAGTAGTTGTGCCTCAATCGCAGCCGTTCCCTCTCATTGAAGACTTAATAGTAAAAACAAGAGATTGCAAGTTTTTTTCTACACTGGACCTAAACTCTGCATTTTGGTCTATACCACTACGTGTTACAGATAGACACAAAACTGCATTTGTGACACAAGAGGGTCACTATCAATGGACGTGCTTGCCATTTGGTTTAAAGACATCTCCAGCTATTTTCCAAAGAATAATGTGTAACATAATACGTAAGCACAAGCTTGGAGAGTTCACCGTATGTTTCCGATGATATTTTATTATTCTCAAGATCTTTTTCAGATCATGTTAAACATTTGAAACAACTATTTGAAGCAATTAAAAGCGAAGGTTTGAAACTTAAATTTTCTAAGTGCTTTAATATACTAGCTGACCCGGCAAACGCTGTTTTGCCATCAAAAATATTTTGCGCATTGCAGAAGTTCTTATAATATACATGATATATTAATAATGATGTTATATTCTTATTACACGAATTTCTTTACATTTTGATAATTAATTCGAACGCATCATAGTGCTTTGTTTATTTGATTTTATTTATATCAAATAGTGAAATATTTTTAATCAATGAATAAATTAGATTTTAGTCTGAATCATCGCAGTAGTACCATTATCTAAATATATAATTTTATATAAATATCAGATTTTTTACTTTTGCATTTAATTTAAAAATATTGAATGTCAATTTCATATATCCATATGCACTAAATTTTTAAATGCCAAAATATTTCCTTTTTGGTTCGAAATTTAATATAATATGATATAATTTATATCTATAATTTGATTGCCAATATTGCCTATAACATAACTTGGAATAATTAATTTATTTGTATCTTATTGAAGTCGTTAAAAATTTTGTTTTATGATTAATGTTAAATTCAATATGTCGCTTTTTTATTGTGATCTATAATGTTTTAATCACTTATCATATAAATTTTCGACTGCAAATTGATATTCATACTATCCCTGAAACTAACATGGATAAAGTTCTGAGAAATTCGAATCCAAATCTATAAAATGTTTGATTTTTGGCACTTTTATTAATTTTTTATCAATTTTTGTACTGTAAAAATAATGGATGATTATTTATCAAAATTGTAATATTTAGACTATAATTTTAGATGTATACTTTTTATTTTGGCATTGAATTATTTTAATTGAAATCAAGTGAAACATAAATATATTTATTTGATATTTATATAAACATATAATTAAAATATGCATTAAAATCATATTGTCTATAAATAATATGTCATTTTATAAATAGTATTTATTACTTTGGTGCTTGATATGGGTATGATTTGTATAAAATATATTCTTTCTGACAAATAGTTAAAAACTTGTTATAATTTTCAAAATTATTTGACATTTCATACTTCAAAAATTAATTCACTCGCATCATAGCGTTTTGTTTATTATACTTTTGTCATGTCAAATACGTCAATATTTATTTGTATATTATAAGAACTTCTGCAATGCGCAAAAATTTTTTGATGGCAAAACAGTGTTTGCCGGGTCAGCTAATATATATATATAAATATATATTTAGTGATGGGCGTTGAATCAACGAACGGTTATTTCAACCGGTTTCTTCTTCGTTAACTAACTAACCGTTTCGTCGCAACGAAATAACTAGTTGAAAATCAACTGGTTTCGAAGCAGTATAGGAATTCGACGATATAGGAATTCGTTCGTCGTCGAAAACGAACGTACGCAGGTACCTGGCGTCGGAAAGGATCAACTAATTCTATTAACATCGCTTATTGTTAGGCTACTACTTTATAATATTGCAGATGTACGTTTACATATTAGAAACTTTCAATACGCGCCAAATCGTTTAATTTTAGAAGATCAGTTACATTTATTATAGTTTTCAATCGTTAATATTTTTTCATTTACAGTAAATAAAAGAGTTAATAAAAAAAAAAAAAATATTTTTTCATAAAATCTCATAGCATGTCTTGTAATAATTTTTTTAAACTAAACCTGAAATTGATTTTTTTATTTTCATAACACTTTTGAATAACTATATATTTTATATTGCTATGTTTATATAACATGTAAATTCGATGTTTTAGTATATGGCTTTGCTCTATTGAAAATATTTAAGTTTTTA
>NW_020536985.1:0-18378 GCF_003426905.1 Ctenocephalides felis | reverse complement strand
TTGTTAAAATATTTTTCATTTATTAAATTGTTTTACAAACTATATAATCCTCTGACATAAAATTGTGAATTATTCTAACAAAAGTTTGGAGTTATGGCATGAATGCACACTTAACACTACCGGCAATTTTGTCTCAGCATAAAATTCATAAATAGAGGAGCTCAAAAAGATCAAAATAACCATAATATAGTCATTAACATTAACAAAAATATAATATTATCTATTAAAAAGTAAAGCAAATATAATCTTTGAAAAATATTCTTTCACACACTCACATATATATGCCTTTGCATAGACTCCGAATGGAGTCGAGTTCAAAATAATAACACAGAGAATCATACACACTCAAAGAACAAATAGTATAATAATAATATGCGTGTTAAATATTATTCATTCATAATTTGTTTTTATTGACCGATTATCCGAGAGTAATAAAAATTAAATTATTCAATATTAAAATAAAAAATGTCAAATATTGATTAACTGTAGAAAGAAACAAATAAAACATTTAGACTAGTACATCTCCAAAATATGTCAAACCTCATATATTCAAATTCATATATTAAGGTATTAAATTTATATTATATAACCTGAGTTGCTGTTTTTTTTTCTATATAATATTACAACTAGGTTAATTTGTTAGTAAGTTTTGTTATAACTGTTATTGATATTAAATATGTATTATTTTTATATATGTAAATGAATTTTAATTTTTGCTCTTTGATTACTTCTACTCTGGTGCATTAACTTTTATTCAACTAGATTAAATTTTTGGTTTACTTCCTATGCCTCACATCAGTGTCCTTCATGTGATCAGGAGTATTTTTTCTGCAACAAAATTCATGAAAATTTTTATAGAAAATTTGGAAAAATATGATGGGAAATTATGATTGAACTTGAAAAACTATGTACAAATGAATTAATAAAACACTGCAAAGAACAAACTAAGATATTGTTCATAAATGATATCGAGGCAATATTCTTGCATTCGGATTCAGAAACATAATTTACATAAGTAATAAATAATTTTAATTCGTCAAAACGCTAGTAGTAAAACATATCATTAAAACAGTAAAAATGTTTTAATTTGAAAAAACACAATTATGATTAATAATATATTCAGTTCAATTTTTCTTCCAATTATTGAGCTAACATAGTGTGATATAAAAAAGAATAATAAATTTGCTCAATAATTAGGTATTAGTTACTTTGTTTATGAGTAAAATATAATTACATTGAAAGTTTCGAACTCAATTTTGTAGGAGTAAAGCTATGAAGTCACCGGTTATAAGATAATGCACAATTTTTCTTCTTCATATGATATATTCGATTCATTATCTTGGAAATCCTCATCTTCTTCATCTGGTTTTAGCTCCGGTCTTTCTTTAGTTTTCTTTCTTCTAATAACTTCATATCCTTCCATTGGTGATCTTACACGACTCGGACCTGCAACTGGCTCGAAAGGTCGAGCTGAACGTTTTTTAGCAACCGGCTTTTCAAAATTTCAATTTTTTTTTCATATCTCTCAACATATCTTTGATACTTTTGATTCTGATCGTTCTTCCGACTTTCTGTTATTTTTGGAGTTTTAATATTTTTAGATTTTTTTTTAGATTGTTTTGGAGCAAATTCTTGTTCAATGGTTTCTATGCTGTCAGAATCATGATCGATATCCTCATCCTTTTCATTCTGATTGTACTTTCGACCTTGCACTTTAGAAGTTCTAATATCTTTAGACTTTTTCTTAGAAGTTTAGGAGCAACTTCTTGTTCAATTGTATCTATGCTATCAGTATCGTGAACATTATCTTCATCCTCTTGATTCTGGTAGGCTTTTTGATCATCTAACGTTTTATGAGTTCCAGTTTTTTTATCTTTTTTCTTAGCAATTCTTGGAGTAATTTCTCGTTCAATTGTTTCTACACTGTCAGCCACATGAACACTTTCCTCATCATTTTGATCCTGAACTTGCTTTTGATCTTCCATCATATCATGAGATCTACTATCTTTAGATTTTTCCTTAGTTGAATTTTGAACAATTTCTCGTTCAATTGCTTCTATGCTGTCAGTATCATGAACATCTTTCTCATCTTCATGTAATGTTCTACCTTGCTTATCATCTTTGCTTATAGTTTCTTCCACACGTTTTATAGATTCTTCAACACGTTTAATTGAGCCTTCCACTCTCTTGATAGAGCCTTCAACTCTTTAATAGAACCTTCAACACGCTTTATAGTGCCCTCGATTATTTCAATTTTTTAGCATCATTGTCTTCTAATTCTGGTGCTCCAGTTCTTTATTAAGTTTTCTCACAAATGCTCTTAGTCTATCTGAAGGGGACTGTACTTCACCTGCATCTTCGGTTTTATATTGACCTTCACTTTCAACACCTCTAATACTTCCATCTTCCAACTTTTCACTTTCATCATCATTATCATCATCATCATCATCATCATCATCAAATTTAACATTTCTTCGCGAAACTAAACTTTCTGTAGCAATATCAGTATCATCCGCAGAAATCTCTGGCGCATGAAGTGGAATCCACACTACTTCTGGCAATTTTTCATAATTTTTCTTTTTTCTTTAGAAAGAAGGATTAGAAGGATATAGGCATGATATAGGAAAAGTAAGGATGGGTATCATGATATGTACAAAATCGTAAAGTAATAATCAACATATAATTTAAAAAAATCGATTAAATGGTATTTTCATGAGGATTATAAAAATGCTTATAATTGAAAATAAGATTTTAGCATTCTCATCAATCATGATGCATTTCTAAAAAAGGACAAAAAAACACTTATAATTCAGTATATTTTAATATTTTTATATGATATGTAAAGAAGTGATAGGACGAGGAATTTAATTAAGGTTAGCTGAAATCGGACAAGAAAAATTCAATAGATGACAAACTTCAACAAAATTGATTTTTCTATTTTTTATCATAACAGGAAAATTTAAATAAATGAAATAAGTTTAAGTAGATCTAATAGAATGATTGTGTTAAAAGTATGGTCACGAATAACCATTTTAAAACCACGACTTTGAATTGAATTGAATTTGATTATTAAAATTACAAAGATGTTGATTAATTCTCTTGTAAATGCATTGAAAACTTTTTTCAATATAAAAAAAGTCGGAAGTGGTAATTCAATGTGGTAAAAAAAAAGAAAAACTGCTTAATTATGGTAAATCCCCAGAAAACAGTATCAAAAAGTATCAAGAGAAAGTGATGGGTATACTGTATATAATGCAATCTGCTTATGAATTTTTGCAAAAAACTAACGGAAAAACTAATTATTAAATTAACACATTTTATAGGGACGAAATGTAAAAGTAAAATATTTAAAAAATTGAGATCACTTTTCTAGAAACACATGACATATGCATCATACACACTCAATGATATATAATTGTACTGTTTGCATTGCATTACACATACTTTTGTGTGTAATTTATAAGATGGTTCCACAATTATATTAGTCACATGGCGTAAGTAGAATCATGACATTGATGTATTTAATAATATAATTATGTAATACAAATTTGTCCAAAGACAAGCAGTGTGATTACAAAAGAAAGGGCTTACCGATCTGGACTTTGATCTGTATCACTCTCCTCCATTTCAGCTTTGTTGCGTTTCTTTTCATAAATGAGAATAATCGCGCATAAAATTTATTACTTCAGCACAGATACCCAAAAATGGCCACAGAGCAGCTAATTTATCTGAAAGAAAAAAAAGACAAACAGCATAATATGCATCATTTAGTGGACAGACTAAGATAAATAAAAAAAATTCATACAAGTTATTATTCTTATTTAACATCTATTCAAAAAATTATATAATACCTTGAACTCGAACCAAAGTTGTAGAATTAACAGTAATTCAATGCCTTGATTAGTAGCAATACATGTATATTCTCCTCGATCGCTTTTTTCAGCCAAATCAATTTCCAAAGCAGAATTTGGTATATTGTCATGATCTAACAATTTGATTCGATCGGATGATTCGTCATAAGTCTCATTAATAACTTTCCATGACACTGTTGGTTGTAGGTTTGCCTACAACTGTGCAAACAACTCGCAGTTTTTCACCTTCTACGACATTAGTACTTAGCCCAAGTTTCACAGCAGTTTGGCTGCAAAAATAAAGAGAAAATTAGTAAATACAGTGATAAATCTCCTAAATCATATCCTAAAATCATATCCAGTTATACATGAATCTTATTTTCTTCTTAGAATAAATTAAATTTATAAAATCAATTTTTTTTTGATAAAATCTTTTTAGTGAAAAAGTGTTAGTGTATTATCAATCATACAGGTAATTAATTCTGTTTTTTCCGGAAACCTGTTCTTAAAACTATCTAAAACTTTCTTTTAACATTTTTTTACTCATTACATTTTTAATAATTGGTTATATAATCCACTCTATTTTTATCATTTTCATTTTGATTATATTGTCATATTTCTGTACATTATTTTTTCCACAATTTTATTCATTTTATATATAAAAAATCTATCATCATCTGCTTTTCTTAAATATATTGTTTGCTTAAATCTTATCAAGATCATGTTTCTTGACAGATGCCCTAAAGATGGAACGTACCTAGTTCCGAAACGTAGACAGTAAATAGATAAAAAAATGATTTTTTAAAAAACTTGTTTGTTTTTTAATACTTTTTGGATTTTTTGTTCAAAGCTCTACAAAATATTTACAAATCCAAGACTATCCTAGACATCTAATACATGCATACATACATACCTATATATATATATATATATATATATATATATATATATATATTGATGAGTTATTTAGAATCGGGCAGTAACACCAAGTAAAGAAAAAAACTAAAGTAGTTTTTAAATACTTTATTTATCCATACGTTTCGGTCTTCATCGAGACCTTACTTTTTCAACTCTTTTTACAAAATTAAAATCAAAATTTAACCCAAGAATCTTAAGTAATCTAGTTTATAAGCTTAATTGTCTAGATTGTAATTGCGTTTACATAGGTGAAACTAGTCAGAACCTGCACAAAAGAACATCTCAACACAAAAACAATTCAAAAAATAAAAATCAGTATAAAACACAATTAACAGATCATATCAATGAACTCAAACATAGCATTGATTTTTCCAATACCACGATCCTACATTTCGAAAATAATTTATTTAAAAGACGATTTAGCGAAGGTTGCTTAATATCTTTACACAAGGATACAGCCATAAATTTAAGAACTTACAACAATTCGCTTTGCAATGACTATAAAATAACTCTCGACTATTTTCAAAAACACCACCATATCTGAATGAAACGTGTATTTTTATTATTTTATTATTTTACAAAAAACATATGTCTGCCGGTCTTTTTTACACTTTCTCAAAAAAATTGTAAACACAATTCATTCAGTTTTTAGACGTTAGTCAATTTGTACACACTAGAATGTAAGCAAAAATTGTCTAAAAAATTAATTAGTTTAAATGTTCCAATTATTAATAGCCTGGTTATCACAGTGTAATAGTGTAGTGTATTTTTGTATAATTAATTCTGTAAGTACTTATATATAAGTTATAACTTTATATTATTGCCTCCTACATCATATAAAATCTTTTAGTTTTCCACTGAATGACGGTCTCGATGAAGACCGAAACGTATGGATAAATAAAGTATTTAAAAACTACTTTAGTTTTTTTTCTTTACTTGGTGTTACTGCCCGATTCTAAATAACTCATCAAAATATATATCAACACCAAACTCACATATTTCAAAATATATATATATATATATATATATATATATATATAATAATTAATTAATATTCGTAACACTCATATCATAAAATTCTATAATATATATATATATATATATATGTGTGTGTGTGTATGTTATATATTCAATAATACCAAAAAGAAATATTACCAGTCACTATAATAGTATGCTCCCTTTCATTTTCCCCTGAACCAACTTTGCATGTGTAAGAGCCAGCATCATCTTGTTCAGTTTTTTCAATAATGAATTGATGTTCTTCCTTTATTAATTGATAACGGTCCTTGAGATCATTGATTTCTTCTACTTTTTTCTCATCTTTAAACCTACCAAATTGTTGTTATTATTAGTTACTACTCTGTCTGCTAATATTTATGTTCAAAAACCGTATTAAGCTTTTTATAAAATTAATCAAAGTGATCATAACTATAATAATCTTACTTAATAAATAATATATATATATATATATATATATATAATATATAGTATACATTAAATAATATTGGATAAGAACCAGGAATGCAAAAATATTAACACATTCAGATTATTACCACTGATCAACAGGACCATCTTTCAATGGACAGGTTAGAACCAATGGACTGCGAATATCAAAAAGTTTTTGCGACGTGGCTTCACCTGAAATTAATATTAAAATAATAAATAAACCGTTTTATACTAAATTTGCTACATGTTATGATTAGGTATGCAAAGCAAATAAATTAAGATTTGTTAGTAGTACAAATTAATAAAGCTAGAAAAAGAAATCTTACACTTTTCCAATTGAAAAACACAATATCCGCACATCAAAATATTACTAAATGAACAAGTAAAAAACATTTAACATAAGACGGCACCTTCATAAGTTTAAAAAATCAATCTAATTCCTGCATGATAACAAAATTCTAAATTAGTTAACAAACATTTCAAATCGAAATTTACTGTGATTAAATTCATTGTTTAATACATATCCGTAAAGTATATAAACATGTATTCAATTTGAAGATTTTTAAGCAATAAAAAATAAATATGTATGTATGTGAGTACTATTTTATAACTAGTTCAGATCAGCATTATTTTATTTATTGTGTATATTTTTAAAATAAATAGAAAAATGTTTATATTTCAATAGTGACCAGAACACCCTGTTATGCAAAATAATTACTTCTGAAGTGTTCTCTAAATATGTGTGAAATATAACAATTTGAATCATGAGTTTGAGGCCAAAGGTTTATTTACTTTTTATAATTACTATCTATTTTTAGTTTAGTGACAAACCTACATGAAACTTGATCATATATAAAATAAGATATAAAAAAATGCAGTGAAGATTTATTATAAATACTTATTAAAATAATAAATTAATTTTTATATGCAATTATTAATTTATATTATTCATTCAAAAATAAATTTAAGCAAATTTAAACCTATGTCATTTAAATGAAAATATATTTGAGTAAGTCGGTACTAAAGTAAGTACATATATTAAGTAGGTAATAAAATAAGTTAGTAGACAATTAACGTTCTATTGAAAAACAACTTTTGTATTGCCCATTATAAATATATTGGCAAAATATTTGAGTTACAGAATATACTATCATTTTCACAAAATTACTATGATTTTTTACAGAATTACTATCATTTTCTTATAGTAATTCTTCAAAGAAGATTAAATTTAATTAAATAATTATTACGAAACAATCAATATGATTCATTAAAAACTTTATATGCACCAACCATTCTGATGACTACAAAAGTTGATGCATGTTTGTTGCTTTTAAAATTATTTTACATCACATGTTGCTTTTAAAATGAAAAATAAACAAAAGTTTTGTAATTTTTGTTTCAAAATTTTTTTTTTCATTTTATGTGTACTGAATAAATGAATCAATAATTAAAATATCTATCATATATTTATTACAGTTATTCTGTGTAATATATATAATTAATACTCTAATTTTCTAACATATTATCTTCAGTTTATAATTTGTACACTCTAAAATGTGATTATATTGTATTATTGCCTAGGACACTGTATAAATAAATAAATAAATATATTATAGTTATTTTATGTAAAATAAAAAAAGACCTACAATTATAACCATGTTTAATCATATGTGGTTAAAACTTCAAAAAAATAAGAAACTTAAAAATAATGATAATTTAATGTATTAACATTGTTTAAAAATATTTCATTGAAATTTATTGCTTCAAACGAGTATATAAAATATAAATTAAATTTAATTGTATGTTAAGATAAGCATTATTTATAACATTAAAGATTGTTTAAATATAGCTGAAAGGCATAAACCAATTATCTTCAAAGTACTGCAATATGATAATGTATAACTACTATCAATTCAAGCAAATGCCTTATCAATTAACAAATATTAACAAAGGCTTAAAATGTACATAAAACCTGCAATGAAAGAAAATATCAAAATGTGTGGTGTTCCTGATAAGATGATATCATATGATGATAGTGTCTTGTTACTGATAAGGCATATTCTGCTCTGAATATTTAAATAAAATAACCAAAAACTAAATTATTCCATGCCGATAGATACATTCATCTTTACACATACTCAAAAATTATGATTATATATAAAATTGGTATATCATATATACATGTGTCAATATACAAAAGCTAGAAAAATATACTTCAAACTTGCACTACATCTAATATAAAACATAAAATTATAATATGAATACTTTTATAGATTGAATCTAAAATTCAAACATTGCCCTGTTTAGGACTATACAGTATACATCGAGAAAATATTTAAGTTTCAATGTATGACTAGGGTAAAGTTGATTATCATTAGGATTTTCGCTTCTATAATTTCAGCTTAATGTATAAATATATGCTGTAAAACTATAATATACAAATGGTTACAAATAAACCTATTATGTACAAATAGTTAAAATAAAGTGAAAATTACTGCATAGATTTACCAAACTCTGAGGGCAAAGTTTGAACTGTGAATCATTTCCTATTGGAGTTTGAAAAACAACAGTTAAATCAATGCTAGTTCTACACCTCATGCAATAAAAAGTAAAAATAGAAAATGCCAATATTTGACGTTACTTTTACATTTACAATATATTACTACATTCAACATTGGCGTACATTTAAAAAGACAATTAGACCGTATCTACTTACCTTCTCTGGCATAAACACTGCTTTGGACCAAAAATAATAAAATTGCACTACACAAAAACTGCTTCATATTTATTGAATTTTCTTCCCCTCGATTGAAATAGTTCATAAGTACAAACTAGATAAAATAATATACATAAATATATAAATGAAATAACGCGATGTTTTTAACACGACGAATACATTGCAATTGATTTAATATCTGACAAACGTCAAAAAGGCACCTGATCTAAAATATTGCAAAATGGCTGTCAAGTACGACAGCCTTCTATTCTCGCTCAAGTGTACGGACTTTACGTAATGAATTTGACGTCAGTGTAACGCATGCGCATGACGGCAGGGGCGCATCGGCGATGGGAAAAACATAGACACTATATTTAGTAGATCGGATACTTTTCAATTTAATTGAATCACATCACATCAACATTTATTGAACATTTATTGAACATTTATTGAACACTAGTAGCATAGTAGTCTCACTAACCATAGATAAACAAGTATAAACCACTCGAGTTATTGATGACAAATGTTTTTTCTATATTCTTATATTCATAGATAAAAGAAGAGTTTATATTATATTTATAGGGAAATTTAATAAAGCATATATTACATACATATGCTTTATTATATTACATATAAAGCATATGTTTCATATACACATCTCTTTATCATCTCTTATTATCACCCGTTCCTTCTCTACTTCGTCATTATTTTTAAATTGTCTAGACTCGTCATCATTATCTATCTCTTGCACCGAATGCAATAATAAGTGTGAAGGTCGAAATGCGTCACCTGAATTTAATATCTTAAACTAATATTTAATAAATCTGAAAAACTATGCTTCTAATCTCTCAAGCGCCTTTCCCCGGGAATTGAATCGAAATCCTTGAGCAACATTAGTGGTTACTTAACGCTCTCGGCCCATTTCTCATGCAGAATTAACTTCAATTTCTAAAAATATAAATTATATATTTAAATGAAATATATAAGTTTCCTAAAAATATTGTACAGCAATGAGTCAAATGGCCGAGGCCCTAAGGACACGGATTAGGCCAATTTAGGCGAATCATGGATTCATAGATAAATAAGCATTGGGTTGTGTTTCAATTCCCGACGAAGCTCAAAAAAAGTGAATTGAATAGTTTTTCTAACTATTGTATCATAATGATATATGCATTCAATAAATGCAATTATGACCTATCTACACGTTTTATTCATGTAGTTAGAAAAACTATTCAATTCACTTTTTTTCAGCTTCGTCGGGAATTGAAACAACAACCCCTGCTTATTTATCTATGAACCCATGGCTTTCCTAAACTGGCCTTTTTTATAAAAATCTGT
Organism: Ctenocephalides felis; assembly: GCF_003426905.1. Taxonomy (NCBI): domain Eukaryota; kingdom Metazoa; phylum Arthropoda; class Insecta; order Siphonaptera; family Pulicidae; genus Ctenocephalides; species Ctenocephalides felis. The sequence goes on along the minus strand of NW_020536985.1, from coordinate 8,109 downwards.
ATAACATGTATAAGCGAGGAATAGGTCAGTATACTCTTCTTTTATCTATGGAATAAGTAATGGAAATAATTTTCAATAGTGAACCAAACATACTTTGGTGTATTCAAAAATCTTGCATATACTAGGCACAAAAACTGAAAACGTCTTATTTGCGGTGTTAAATTGCCTGCTAATCAGGAGTAGCCAGAACCGGCCAAAATCGCGACGTTCAAATGCAATTTTGAGGCCTTTAATGAATAAAAATAATAAATATATTAAATGCATTGTGTAGATTAATGATGATCATAATCTTTATACCAAACCAAACAAATTCCAAATTTATCGTCATCTTCATGCAAATTTTAAGTTGGTCGTAGGGGTAGTAAAAATAAATTTTCCAAAAACTGATTTCATATTTGAAATCAAAGCTTCGAATCAGAATCAGTCAAAATATTTTGAAAATCGCAAAAAAGTGACAATATTGATTAACAATAACAATTAAAAGTAACAATTTTGATGTTCTGCGCAGGAATCTGAAGTTATCCAAAAACGGATAGCATTTTCGAATTCAGCGTCTAATCTTTCGAAATCAGTCAAAACATTTCGAAAATGGCGAAAAACTTGAATTTTGATATTTTGCAGAGATATGCGGTTTTGTAAAAAAAACGTATAGTATTTGCGAAATCAGCGTCCAAAAATCTTTTTGAATACATAAAAATTTTTAGAATTTGCAAAAAACGTTCATTTTTTGATAACAATTTGATGTTGCAAACGCCCTGAAAGCTCTTCAATCGTGATTATTTCGTTCTTCCTATCAATAATAAGACTTTGTCCAATGAGATCTTGATTATATTTTTCCTCTAGTATAGGGGATACCAAGGTTTTAGACATAGGCATGGCATAGGCTCACTCACTCACTCTTATCACTTATTATTAACTTCCCGTAGGGCAAGTTGTAGTAATCGCAAAAAAATAGAAAATAATTTTTTTTATATATCTTTACGTTTGAAAACCTTCTGAACATTTTGGCATACCTTAGAAAAAATGGATGTATTTGTGTGTGTGCGGATACAAATTTTCGTCGACGATTTCGGGAACACCGATCAACCGATTTGAATAATTCAAAAAACATTCGATTCGCATTGATAAGAAGACATGCTGATTAGTTTTTGGCGAAGGCAGGTCTAGCCATTCCGAAGATACGGGGCAAAAAGTGGCAAAAATGGTTTTTAAGAGAACGGAGCGTCCGATTTTAATAATTCAAAAAACATTTTACTTGTATTGACAAGATAAAGAACTGATCAAATTTTCATGAAGGCAGGTCTAGCGATGTCGGAGATCTAATAAAAAAAGTAAAAAAATGCCAATTGGCGGTCAAAAATGATCATTAGACATATGCACATCAAATTATCAGATATTTATAGAGATTTTAACAATAAGTATACATTTTTTTTTAAAAAAAGTGATTTTTTATCAGATTTTTAGTTTCTCAAAAAAAATGTTTATGTAATTTTTCTTAAAAATGTTAATTGTTTTAAAAAAATAATATTTTTGGTACGGGAAGTTCCAGCAATTTGCCTTAAGGCACGATGCCATGCGCCCCACTAGTGCTTATTTATCTATGGGCTCACGCTCACTAGTGCTAAATGTTCGCCTGGTTCCGACCGACCCTTCTCCTACACCGGTACCGTAGTTGAATTGAAAAACATAAACTACGTACCGTACAGTACAGTGAACGCGGGTTTTTTTCAGAGACATTAGGCCGCTGCCTGTGTTGATGCAATAATATTCTATAACACTGCTGTTATATGTCGTATAAACGTAGGAAATTGAGCTATTGTTTAAATTCCTTCCTTTCGAAGTATTTTTCATGCACTTTTAATATATCCGTTTGTTTAGTAATTTGCCGTGATATCTTTAACCTCATTGTAGTATTCTGCAAAATTATTGTCAGTTTTCGGTATGAGTTCAACATTAGAAACTCAAAGTACAATTACAGGAAGTAATAATACAGTTAATACAGATATGGATAATAATACCCAGGAAGGCGTCAGGAAGATTGATATGGATCGAGTTAAATTTTTGCAGGATACAATTGAAGTTAACAAGAAATATGAACTATCATTGATTACAATGATTCAGAAGCTAGAGAATCTTGTTTACAGAGTTCAAATGAAAAGGCAATCATTACTTACTCTAAAAGAACAAGCCAAAATATATTCAAATACGGACAAAGAATCGGAGTTGGGTCCTTATGTTTTTGGAGCACCATATTTTAAAGATAAAGACTATTTTCCAGGTCCATCAAATTTGGAAACCAAGAGGATACGTGAAAATAAGATTTTAAGGTATATAAATTTGAATTTGGCAAGCCACTGGACAGTTGCAGAAAAAGCAAGAATGAAACGGGCAATAAAAAAGCAAGTCGGAGGTGATTTCGAAAAGGAAGCTTTGATAGATTGGCATACTATTGCTGCTTTGAATGTATGATTTTGTATTTTCTAGTCTTCAATAAAATTATATATATATATATATATATAGAATAGATACTCAATATCAGAAAAAATTAGTAAATCAAAAACATCAAAAAAATGTGTTATTAATTATTAAAATCATTTTCTTTTTCAAGGTTCCGGAACATTCTGTGGATGAATGCAAGGCAATGTGGAATTTCGTTTTACATCCAAACTTACGTAAAACGAAATGGTCAGAATCAGAAACTGAAAAACTTATAAATGCTGCAGAAGAAAAACATAAGTTTCATAATTGGGAGCAAATAGCTAAAGATATTGATTGTAATCGCTCACACCTACAGTGCTTTATACATTTTCATACAGAAGTAGATACTGGTAAATATAATGAAAGTGGTCACCTGTAGAGGAACAGAAATATTATCATTAGTTGATAAATGCAGAGTAGGTAAAAATTTTATTTCCTGGGCAAGAATTTGTCAGTTTTTTGACTCCAGAACTAGGGATCAAATTTATTCAAAATTTTTAAGAATTAATCCTAATATAAAGAAAGGTGCTTTTTCTGAAGAAGAGGATTGTGCAATCATGGCTGCTCTAATAACTTACAATAATGACTTTAAAGCCATTCCAATTGAAGATATTCTTCCAGGAAGGTCTTTAAAAACAAATAAAAGCACGATATAATAATTGTCTAAAGCATATGAACTCTCCTGTGCGATCTTGGGATGCTAGTACCGATATGAAACTATTGAGTTTGGTAACAACACATGGTAGAAAGTGGTCCATGATTTCCAAATTGATGGATTTTCGTACAGGATCATGCTGCCGTCATAGATTTGATATTGAAAGACTTCATGAATAAAAATCCAGGAGCAACAATAGAGGGTTGTTCCCAGAAAGCCTAGAAGACCTAAAGAGTGTCTGTTGGTAAAATTTTGAATAAAATTGATCAATCCAACATTGAAACACCTGCTTCAAATAATGCTGAATTGTCTACTTTGATTGATTTAGAGATATCTGAATATTTTAGTCGCATGAATTATTATAAAAATAAAAAAGGTGGACGACAGAAAACAGTTTTGATCTATTTGATTTAAACAGGATGAAAAATATGGTTCAAGATTTTTTAAGTATTTTTGGTTTTGAAATAACACAAGATACTATAAGAAAAAAAATATCAGAACTATATTTCATAACTATTCAGAAACAGACAAACTTTTATTAAACTTTATGATTGGGCATTATACTGATCCTATTTATAATCATTTTGACAATGATTCTATAAAAGAAGATTGGCTTATACCCACTTCGTCAAAACTTAAGAGAACAGTGGGAGAAGCTGAATTTTGTTATGAGCCATTGGCTAACAAAAAAATCAAGACATATCATAGTCAGAAATGTGATATTGAAACACAGAGTTGAATTGTGAAGATGATTCAAAAAAGAATGTGATGTCGGTAAAACTTCATGCACTTTATTACCACCAAATTCATCTACTTTAGTCGGCATGAGATCATTAATGATAACAATGAATGATGATAAATATAAAGATAGTGTCAAAAATGAGCAAGATGTATTATTACATAAAAAATGGAAGATGCTGACCATCTCAAGAAAATATTGAAAGCTTTATTTACATGGCCAGCACTTATGAGTTATGTGCCGCCAAATACTTCATCAGTAAAAATGAATGTAGTATTGTGGAAATTGGTAATGAATCTACTGGAGAAAATAGTCAAGCTAAGCCTCGAAAGAAGCAAAAGAAACAAACATCAAAGTGATACTGATTAATGATAATTCACTGTTATATATATTATAGAATGAATTCAAACATGTTATTCCTTATATTATTAAAATTTATTTTGAATAAATAAACTTATTTTCGTTTAGACTTTTGACTGTTTTAGTTTTTGTAACCATCTTAATGCTATTTCTAGACTAGATGATCTAAGTATGCAAACAATTTATAATTTTATTCAAATTTTCCTTTAACATGCCTATTTATGATTAGTATCTGTTACATATTCAGTTATGTAATTAGTAATATTTATTTATCTATGGCACATCACACCTGGAGTACAATACAGTAGCGCCATTCCATATCGCTTATATAATTTACATTTTCTATAAGAAAAAAGTTATAAACTACTATAGAAAAAAAATGATAAACTACTATAAAAATTGGATTATCAATAAAAAAGTAAATTTGATTTTTGTTGTTGATGAATTATTTAAAAACATAATGTGAATGTACCCATTGATAAACAAGTATAATGAATGAATGAATGAAACAAATATAAGGAATGTACCGATTGTATTTAAGTTCAAACAAAGATTATCAAAATTTTGAATAAAATTTTTTATTTTAAATTTTGCGCCATTAATTTTAATGCCTCGAAACGAACACCATGTGAAAATATTTGGTAAAAAACTGAAGGCACATATCTTTGTGATTAACAGTTCTATGCTCTATGCAACCCGAAACGTCAAATTCATTTGCTGTTTCTTATTATTATTACAGATAAGTATATATTTATATCTTAAAACTCACCATAAAATCGTGCCGCCTCAAATAAATAACTTGCAAAATATTTAACAATGTCACAGTCAAACGACGAATATCACCATGTAGTTAAAGGAAAACTGAAACTCAAAGTTGAAAAAAACACTTCAAAGAAGAAAGAAACACAAGAAGGATAAACATAAAAAAGTGTTAGAGCAAGTAACCGTAAACACTGAAAAAACCCAACAAGATGTACAACCTCAACAACAGCGCACAAAGGCTGAAATATCTTTTTTAAAAATGCAAGAGAAGATGCAAAAAGAAAAAATAGCACAAGAGGCTGCAATGACTCATAAACAACGCGTTGAAAAATTAATCAGCATTTGGACAGTTTGACAGAGCATTTTGATATACCAAAAGTATCTTGGACTAAATGAAATTATGTCTTTAATATGTTAACAAAATTTTTCTTAAAAAACATAAATGTATCCATGTGTTATTAGTAATCACTGACTTTCTCAAAACATATTACTTTTAGAATAGTACTAGTTTTTTTTTATTGAATCTGTGTTTTCATTAAATTTTCTGCAGTTGCCATATGTTTTTTTGTAAATATAACAGTAATTTTGAGTAATATATGCCAAACAAGAATATAATGCGTTATGACCAGTTTTTGTACTTCTAGAATTTGAATATCTGTGGCAGCAAGCAATATTAAAGAGAAAAGTAAATAATTCATTAATAAAATATTTAATTAGAATAATATTAATTGATAAATATTTTGTGAAACATAATACAGTTTACTCAGTACCAAACAATAAAGTGGCTCAAATAAATTCTCAAATCAAATGTTTTCTGTGTGAAATAAGTATCATCAAAAATATTTATTATAAAATACATTTAATATACACCAAAACTGCTTGAAGTTGTTATTCACCATTCATTAGCCCCTATTTGAAATTCCTTTTTATTCTTACAATTAAATTAGTTGGCAACGATTTCTTTTTGTGATGTGGAATTATGATTGGAATTATCACTATTGCTTTCAATACATTTCCATAACCCATATGTTTTGCCTACAGTGTTTGCCAAAGTCTTAATGTTCCATCCTCAGAACCACTTGCATACAATTCTCCATCAGGACTAAATTGTACTGTATGAATTGGACCAAAATGACCTTTGAACGATTCTAAAATAAATGAAGTATATTTAGATACACAATTTTATATGACAAATGAACGAAAAAAAAAAACAAATTTAATATTGGGGAAAAAAACTACTTTTGATTTAGATTTGTATATATAGCCTATTATAAGTGCCACGGAATCAAAAATTTGTTATATTTGTTATATTATGTAATAAATGTATCTATAATCATTTGACGGAAAAATAAGTAACTGAAGAACTTTGGTCCATTTGATTTTTAACTTGTTTTCACTTTATATATATTTGTATCTGTATGTAATATTTAAAAAATCAAGTATATGTTTGCATATGTATATAAATTTTTCAATGATGTATTACCATTTCATTTCCTGTTGCGTAATCAAACTTATATACTTTAAATCATCTCCTCCACAAACAAATATACTTTTATCAGGATGCAAAGAAGCCGAAGCAGCAGTTGTGGGCACTTTAGCTTCACATAATCTTTGAAAAGAACTAGCATCCCAGAACGACACCGTATCTCCATGTGTTGCAGTAAGAATTGAACCATCTTTAGATAACTCTAAACTACTTGGAGCTGCAGGAAAGTCCACTCTATGTATTTCCTAGAATAAGTATAAGATTTAATAAAAAATAAAAATATAGTATTTTAACACTGCATAATATATGTAAAAATTAATTTAAGCTCAGCATGTAATAAATATTTTCTTTGGCTTTGTTCTTTAATTAAGTGCTAAACTTGCTTTGCATAATGTTCTATCCCACAGCCTCATTGTTTTATCATCAGCACAACTAACAATGCAAGAATCTCCTCGACAAAATAGGGCTCTTTTAATTCCTCCATTGTGACCAGTAAATACTTGTGCTTCTATAAAGAAAAAGTGTTTCATGACAATACTATATGTATATATCGCTATTAATATATTAAAACAGTTTAGCTGCAAATACCATTATCAGGTTGATTTAGGTCAAATATTCGTATTAATTTTTCATTGCTCCTGTAGCCAACAATTTACTATCAGAACTAAATGTTACAGATTTCACAATGTGCTTATGTTGAAAGCTTTGCACCTCATTCCCAGTGATGGCATCCCAAACTTTACCTGATAAAACATAATATATATATATAGATAAATAGATATATATATAATATAGATAATAATATATATATATATATATATATATATATATATATATATACATAATATATATATATATATAGTATATATATATGTAAGTTATCATAAAATATATTAATATATGAAAGAAACTATTAACCATTATCATAGCTGGGCACCGTTAATCAAATAGTTAACTTCGTTAATCGTTAATCCGCTACACAAAAAAAGTTAACTTCGTTAAACGTTAAAGCGTTACATTTCGGAAGAATTAACGCAAGTTAACGTTAATCGTTAATCCGTTAATATGTGTAAAATTACATTTTTATATCGTTGCGTTAGTGAACTTAAAAAACTTATTAGTTTAGGTTCTGAAAGTTAACAGGTTATGAATAAAACAAAATACTTGTTTAATTCAAATGTGTAATTTAACCCCTCGCGCGTTTATGCATACTTCCGTGTGTATAAGGAAAATGGCACAATTATCACATACCGTGATAACGCTATTGGGCAACTTTCCGTTTTTATGATTGCATATTGTTTTTACAAGAATTTTTCTAAATAAAGGGAAAGAGTTTTTTTAACTTCCCGTAGGGCAAGTTATAGTAATCGCAAAAAAATCGAAAATGAAAATTTTTGCATTTCTCGACGTTTCAAAGGTTTCTGAATATTTTGGCATACCTTAGAAAAAAGGATGTATGTGTATTCGGATACAAATTTTCGTCGACGATTTCGGGAACACGGATCAACCGATTTGAATAATTCAAAAAACATTCGATTCGTATTGATAAAAAGACGTGCTGATTAGTTTTTGGCAAAGGCAGGTCTAGCGTTCCGAAGATATGGGGCAAAATTGAGCCAAAAACGGTAA
>NW_020536984.1:0-14673 GCF_003426905.1 Ctenocephalides felis | reverse complement strand
ATCTACGTGATTAATGGACGTCCCCTAGATATTTATAATATTTACCAACAAATCATAGAGATTCGATCAATGAAGGAGAGGATTATTTCTAAAACTTAATTCGCGATGGATAGAAATTCACTTCATTTACTTTCTGTAGGCTAAATTATTGAAAACGAAAAATATTAAAAATGTTTTTTTTATATAATTAACATTTCAGAATTTTTTAATCATTTTGCATATCATGCTTAGAGAAGTGTGTGTTAACCTCCTACTATAAATCCTTTCATATAATAATTTCAACAAATTTTAGTAAAACTTTCAAACTCGATGACTTGGTTTAATTTAAAAGCCAATCTTGATATGAAATTTTGCTCACGTATAAAATTAAAAATTACGGCAAACTATTTTAATTGTGACGCTCGTACTTGATCTTTATGCAGTGATATAAAATTCTGTTTTATTTTGCAGTCAGGGTCAACTTACTTCTGTTAGTAAATCTTTATTGAAAAGGAAAAAAAATAAGATTTTCATAATAAAACAAAAAATTCAAACAAATTAAAACTTAACAAAATATTATTTTTTCATTTCACAGAAAAATTTATTTTTCTAGAATTTTTCTATAAAACGGAGATATCATCATAATTGCCTTAAATGCCCATATCCCGCTGGTTAAAAATAAATTGACCTAATTTGAAAAGATTAGAGCGAGGTGAATCTGTTCAACGAGTTGCAGTTGCAGCGCGCGCATATGGTTTGCATCATAATTTTGCAGTCAGATTATGTATCTTCTCTTTATGCATTAAAATAATAACAATTAAAATATTCTTATCACCCAAAAAGCACTATTTATAAGTCAAGTCGTTTTAACTAACTTATCTAAATTTCATTTTCAATATAGGGTAACATTTGAAACATTTTTAATACAGGGTAAAGCGGATAAAAAGATACCGATATCTCAAGAATTTTTTAACAACAAATTTCAAAGTAAGTAGAGTAAAAAGGTGTATAACCAGCCATAATTTTTACAATTATGCTGTCGGAGAGATAAACGTCAATGTTTGAAAAACCATATTAAAAGTGTTTACCTTCGTTGTTAGTTTTTTGGGTTGTGAGGACAATGTTTAGTTTACGAAGCCTTGATATAATTTTTAAGTATAAGTTGTTATTTAATTGTTTATGAGATGTAAGTTCAATTTTAAGTTAGATTCAACAGATTTTTTATATAACTTCAATAAAAGCGTGGTTAAGGTCAAAAAGGTCAACTAAACGTCTAACCTGGCAAAGATGTAAACAATAAAAAGTAGTGAATGAAAAAATAATTAAGTTAAAAATAACTTACAAGAGATAAATAAAATAAATAGTTATTCCAACTTTGCTGATGATATTCATGACGAAATACCAAATCAAGGTTATATACTGTTATCTCTGTAAAAATGTAGCCATAAAATTTTAGTTTGCATTTGGTAAATGATGTAGCTTTTATATCATAAAATCCGTTTTGAAATTAAAAATAAGAACAGAACCTGTTTGCCACGCCCATGGGGTAAAGAAGACCAGATAATATTTTTTGAATATTGATGAATTCACTGGGAGTTTTTTGAACATAGTCAGATATTGTACGTTTGATATGTGTTATTTTTCTGTGATATAATCGGTTTGTTTTTCACAATATAATTTCTTAAAGTCAAATTTGGACTTTTGTGCCTCGCCCTTCTCTACATTACGTATATTATTATAGATGAGGATAGTCGTAATTATATGAGGACTTAGATTTTTTATAGATAAAATATTGGCATATTATATTAAAATAGTAATATAGCAGGCTATTTTCAATGTCATAACATTTTACAAAATTGGTGCATATGAGAAATAACTAGTGGTGTATGGCAACGTGCCTTAAGGCAAATTGCTGGAACTTCCGTACCGTAACAAAATGTTTAAGGAGTATTAAATGTTTTCAAATAGAATAATCTATTTGAAAACAATTAATATTAAAAATACTGTATCATCAGGAATATTAAATGTTTCCAAATAGAATAATCTATTTTTTTTATTTATGATTATTGGCTTTATAAACTAGTACATTAGCCATATACTAAATTACATGATATCTACACTATCTCTAAAGTCTAGTCTTACGTATATATCATTGTTTTATGTATATTTCATTTATAGTTTTATATTATTAGATTTGATGTAAGTATAAAGAGCACCGTATAATCTTGTATCTGTCATCACTGTTATAAAATTAGTTGGAAGGGAGATTTTTTGTTTGATTATTTCCTCCCATAGTTTTTGTCTGCCCTTTTCCCAATAATCTATTTGAAAACATTTAATATTAAAATACTGTAACATCGTTTGATATTTATTAGAATTATATGAACTGAATTACAAAGTTAAAATTATTTAAGTATATAAGTGAGCTTTAAAACTTTAGCTAGAATTAAAATTGAAATCTGTATTATTTTCGATATACAAAAAAAGAATTGAATTTTTTTTTCAAAAGCAATTGTTTTGTCAACACAAGCAGAAAGTTTTTTGAATCATTCATTCGGATGCTTATTTCTCTCAAAAACTGCCATTTTTTGTATATTTAGCTCTGTATCTGCGATGGCTGGGCTTACCTTAGCCAAAAACTAATAACCTCTTTTACCAATCATTACTAATTAAATGTTCTTTAGATCATTCAAATCGGATGCTTCCTTCTCTCAAAAACACGATTTCTATTTTCTGCACTCTTTGCTCGTTATCTCCGTAACGGCTGGACCTGCCTTTGCGAAAAACTAATCAGCACATCTCTCTATCAATAGGAATCGAATGTTTTTTGAACCATTCAAATCGGTTGATCCGTACGCCCGAAAACGTGGACGAAAATTTGTATCCATATACATACTTACACACACACACACACACATCCATTTTTTCTGAAGTATGCCAAAATGTTCAGAAACCTTCAAAACGTCGAGAAATGTAAAAATTTTCAATTCCGATTTTCGGCCCATTACAATAACTTACCCTACGGGAAGTTAAAAACAAATTATTTTTCTCGGTAAAGATAAACTTTGTGAATAACCGAATATATTTGACACATGAAGTTATGATCTCAATAAACATTAACTTATTACAAATCTATATTCTTCTTTATTAGCTTACACTCGCAGAACGTGAATCCGTTCGTAGATTCAAAGCCACGTTTCTACGGGGCGAACGAGTTTCGAGAGGGCGGCAAGGATTACGAGAAGCCGCGACTGGGCAATCATTATGCCAACGGCGGCAGCTCCTTGCCTAACGCCAACAACGCGCCTGGATACGAACTGGCTTACCGCAACGAAGGATTCCGGGATCCTGCCGCGGCCGGCTCGACTTTCGGGGCTGGCAAGGGACTCAAGCAGAGACCCTTCGCCGCTAACTTGGGAATACCGGAGGTCGATGACAGTATGGAGCATCATGCAGGTACGATTGTGATTGATATTGCAATTGATTTCTAATGTGTAAAATTAGTACTACTTCGTGCAGATTTTTAACCCTTTCGCTATGAGCGTCGTCTATAGACGACATTCGCTGTGACATTTTTTTTCATAGATTTATTGCCGATCAAAATAATACAATTTTATAAGACAATATGCTGGATGTAAATGCATTTAAAGTGTTTATCTCCTGTGAGATATATTTTATTTTTTTATTTTTTGACCTTTAAGATCGTATGGTCATTTTTGTTTCAATCTTCGAGTATGAGATTCCCACTTAATTCTTTTAAATATTTGTGTTGTTGGTCTGGTAATTTTTTGTGGTATTTTTTGCTTCTTTCTTTTATTACTTCATCAATAGTTGTGATAATTTTTTTTTCAATTTTTATCACTCTGAGTTAAGGTATTGATAATTCTAATTTGTTATTGTGAAGTTCAGAAAATTTGTTATTTGTTATTGAAAACTCTAATTAGTTTTTGTAGAGGTATAATTTTTAATTACCTTCTTGCAGAAAATGTTTGATTTTGCGAGAAAATATGATTCGCTAATTTTATGTTTCCTCGACGTTTCAAGTAATTTTGGATGGAATGAGTACGATTTTAAAAAAAATGTGTGTGCATGTAGGTATGTGTTCTTCACTAAGTGAGAAAAGTGCAAAAATTTTTTGTACGTGTTTTAGCTAAAAACTATAAACCAATTTTAAAAATTTTAAAAATTATTCGAAAGATATTATTTGCGTATCGTGCTGATTAGTTTTGCACAAAGATCGAACAGGCCGTTTCTTTGTAATTGATCGTTAAAAAATATTCTCGACGATTTTAATGAAACTTTGTATGACGACAAAATACCTGGTTTTAGAAAATATACTAAAATATTATAGTTCTTCGAAAAGTGATACATTTATAAAAAGTAATTGAAATTGGGATTATTTTTTAGAATATACTCACAATTAATCTATATATTAGACACGTATTTGTTTTTCAATAACGCATAATAAAAAATTGAAATAATTTGAATAATCTGCAATAACTTTTCACTCATGGTAATTCTTATTCAATAAGTCGATTATTTTCATAGGTCGGGAATTATTGCCTTCAAGCTACATGATACTTACAACTATTTTTTAAATATATTTGTATATATAATAATTCAAAAATCTGGAGATATTTTATATGACAATTATTTGGGCCGTTTACTGCCTCGTAGCAGGGTCACTCTTGCGGAAAACACATTTATTTAAAAAGTTTTAAAATCTAATAGATTATATGTATATGAATATTTTTATTTAATCTAATATTATTCCAAGAAATTCCATGTATTTGTGTGTCTTTTAGTAAAAGATACTATGAAAATTATAATATAAACCATCTCAACTCTTATTTTTTTTTATTTAAAATGATTGTAAACCTTAATACAATTATTGAGATAAATTCAACTGTTTTTCAATTTTTAAACTGCGTTAACTGATTTTGGACCATTTTGTATTACAAATTTCACAGATGATTTAAATCGTAATTATTTTATATTTGTAGAATATAAACTTCTGCTAAGCTCTTAGTTTTTAGATCTTACCATAAAATTTTGAGGAGATTGTATTATATTGTATTATCGCCGAAAAAATTAAAAAATCACGTAAATTAAACATACGTTTTTGGACAATGAGTATTCTCGTTTTTGCCTTTTATCTCCTGATTTGATTTCGGATAATAAATTGAAGTGCCTTATAAGTATTATTTTTTATTTGTTAGCCATGTGAATCACTTATTGATTACGAAGCATGTTTAATGTAAATTACAATTCAGCGGTTCAACTAATCTCCAGACAAATCTTATCCAAAAATGGAATTTGGAACTATATTAGGGATGTTGAGTATCAGTAATTCAATTTTTATTTTTACATATGATAATAGAAATAAATATACCCATGTACATACCTGCACACATACATATACATGTGCATAGGCATTTTCATACTTACAACGATTAGGAAATGTCTTTCATGTCAACCTATGATTTATATCAATTACATTATAGAATGTTATTATACTGAACATAACATAATATATTTGCTACCTTGTAAAATATCTATTTGTTAGTAAATAAACTATCCATTTCAGGTCACTCAGACTACTATAATAACGCTTCAACGTTGCCTCTGAATAGTACACTTGACAAATCGATTACTGAATCTGAGTCGTTAAATCTAAGCCAGTACAGCGACCGAGGACTAATGTTTTTCAAGGATGCTTCTCCCGAAGATAACAACAAATATCCGCCGACTGCAGAATATGCATCGGCTCACAGTACTTTCCGTGCTCCAGCTAAAGTAGAAAGAGATCTGAGGCTGGAAAATGGTTTGCCGCCTGCTCCTCATTATGACAAGACTATACCAAAACAGGATAATGTTCCTCAGTACTCAAGAGCAGCCCCGACTATTCCTCCAAGTCCACTGAACTATCAGAGGGCTGCATCGAATGTACTACAGAACAATCCTAATGTAAGTATATAACGTTTAATTAGGTAATTTATAAAAACTCACAATCAGTTTTTTGATCATGCATTTTTATAGTCGAGATTACTATACTAGATTGTAGATTTTATTTTATAATTCTTTTTTCATAAACGCATGCAATATAACTTCCACTCAGGTATTATTTAATTTAATTCTATCATAATTTTCTCAATACTATTGAACAAGTTTTCAATAAAATACAGACGTTTCAATAAAATGAAATTAATATGATTCTGCGATATGGTACTTGTGCCAATTCTGTTTCCTGTGTATTTTGAACTCTGCATTTATAAATAAATCTTTGCATCATTTCCTATTAGACACACATGTAATAATATTTTGGACCTACGTTCTAAGTTCACAAATTTCAGTTTTAACTCTGACTTTTCTTTTTTCCGTTTTTACGTATTTATATTTTTATTAACCCATTGAAAATAATTATTTTTCATTCAATTTAATTTTGCATTACAAATGAGGATATTAGATTAATTCCAATCACTTTGGCTTTGACTTAAAAGAAATTATTTTTGAAGATATATTAATTCATATTATTATTGCCTTATTATCTGACTGCATCGATAAAACTAGTGGTTTATAGCATCGTGCCTTACTTATCGTTGGAACTTTCCGTAACGTAACGAAATGTTCGAGAAATATTAAATGTTTTCGAATAGATTATTATATGTACTGTAACATTGTCTAATTTGTATAAGAATTATATAAACTGAATTACAAAGTTAAAACTATTTATTTAAAGTATATAAGTGAGCTTTAGAACTTCAGCCAGAATTAAAATTAAAATCTTAATTATTTTCGATATCAATATAAAAAAAAATCAATTTTGTCTTTCCAAAAATAATTGTTTTGTCATCACAAGCAGAAAGTGAATTGAATCATTCAGTTATGTTTTCTGCATTTGCAAAGCAATGTTAACAAAATTTGCACTTATTATTAATATTCTTATAAAGTATGTGGTAATTTTATGTGCGTATGTCCAAAGATAATTTTTTATCACAGTGTTGTTTTTATAACTTTTTTGTGGATCTTTATTCTCGCTGAACCTGCCTTCCCAAAAATTGGTTAATTCTTCATTTCGTCAATGTGAGTAAAATGTATTTTGAATCATTCAAATCGGTCGCTCCGTTCTCTCAAAAACCGAATTTCCATATTTATGCACTTTTTGTCCCGTATCTTTGAAATGGCTAAACCTGCCTTTGCCAAAAACTAATCAGTAAGAATCGAATGCTTTTTGAATCATGCAAATTGGTTGATCTCTCGAAACCGTGGACAAAAATTAGTATTCGTCCTAATTACATACATATACATATATTACGTACATCCAAACATCATCATTACGAATTGAATGTTTTGTGAATCATTCAAATCGGAGGCTCCGTTCTCCTAAAAACTCGATTTCTATTTTCTGCACTCTTTACCCCGTATCTCCGAAACGGCTGGACCTGCTTTTGCCAAAAACTAATCAGCACATCTCCCTACCAAGAGGAATCGAATGTTTTTTTAATCATTCAAATCGGTTGATCCGTGCGCCTGAAAACGTAGACGAAAAAATGCGGTCATACAAAACACACACACAGACACACACATTTTTTCTGAGGTATGCCAAAATGTACAGAAACCTCTGAAACCTGAAGATATGTAAAAATTTTCGATTTTCGGAGTACTACTATAACTTATCCTAAGGGAAGTTAAAAATATTCTTTTCCTTGGCTAAGTGATTCATGAGAAAAGAAAATTCACTTAATGGATCCTATAATTCAATAAATATTAGCTAACTTTAACCAACATTATTTTTATTATTCGAGCGCAAAAGAGCCTTTTAATTGCAAATTAAATATAAATGTTTTAAAGATTTAAAATTTTTAAAGATTTTGAAAATTTTGAACAACGACGATACGGGAAGTTCCACCAATTTCATTGCTAAACTGTTATATCGCAAAGTAAATGCATTTACGCATTTCAGACTTACTATTATTCAGTATAATTATAATAATGAAAGTTACAGTATTTATAATAATATATTAGAAAATATTTAATATTCTTATAATATTTCATTATTGAACGAGAAGTGCCAGCAATTTGTCTCAAGGGACAATGCCATACACCCACTAATTTTAATTTGTTTATTAGATTAATTCATCTAAAAATTGGTTATTATATATCAAATAACTACACCCCATTCATCTTTCTCTTAATTTCGAAATCATTAGATAATTTTAGATAGATAATGTTATATTTGTCAATAATTTAATATGATTTTTTTCTGGAAAATGTGTTTACAATATTCCTTTTAATACGAATCGATTATTATTCATCTCCACCTAGGTGCCCGAGAACTTGCCCATCGTCTACCACCAGAACCTGCCACCGCCGCCGTCGAACGCGCAGCAGAGCGGCGTACCGCCCGCCGTTCCGCCTCCAACTTATGTGCAGATAAATCTAACATACAAGAATCCCACGACGCTCAGCGACGGCTCACCCCTGGAGAGGAAAGTGCAAAACTTCGAAAACGCCCCATTGATGAGCGATGCGGAATCCACCACCAGCAGCGTTCCATCGGAAAGGAGAAATGTTCAGAAGCCGGCAGTGCCTCAGAGGTAAGCTGATACATAATTTATAATACGAGCCAAGTCTATTCAAGTATTGGGGTTATACTAATATAACCGTTAAAACTAATTAAGAGTTTTGTTATAAAATTTAATCCTTTTGGCTACAAGTGTGTTTTCCGCTCGGCTCGTATATGTAACTAAACTATGGCAAATGGCGATGTTCCTCCAGGAAAATTACTGATAATTTTGTAAATGAATATCACACTAGTGGTGCTTGGCATTGTATCTTAAGGCAAATTGCTGAACTTTTCGGACCAGAATTTAAAATTTCTATAAGGTTTTATAAGCAGATTTTGAGTGTTTTTGAAATTTCTTGAAAATTTTGAATTACTTTTAAAGCAATTGGGCTGCGTAGTAGCTGTTAAGACACAAAATAGCGAAGCACATAATCGCCACGTCAAAATCTAATGGTGTTAAAGATTATAAATCTTGGTACGGACTCAACACATTTTGGTACATATTTACCAACAAAACTAAATGATATTTTCATTTAATATTATTTCATATGCCTGTTGATTATTTTTGAAACTCAAAATGACATTTTTCTTAACTTTTTTTATTAGATCCCTGAAACCACTGGTATTGCCTTTACAAAATTTTAATCAACTTTTCATTTGTTATACAAGTGATATTTTTTTTAATCAATTATTGAATCATTCAAATCGGACGCTTCGATCTCAAAAAATGATTGCTATGTTTTGCACTTTTTGACCCGTATCTTGAAAACACATGCATACATTCATTTTTTCTAATTATAAGGTATGCCAAAATGTTGTAATGAAATGTAAAGATTTTAATTTTCGATCGAAAAGTTTTAATTCGACTCATCGGGAAGTTAATTAATAAATAGGTTCTCAAAAACTTAAAACTTAAACTTAAGACTTTTAAAAGGAAATCTTATATTTATAATTCAAACTGCGAGTGGATCAAACATGCAGATAGATTCCAATGCTTTATCTGAAATTGTGTTTTTAACTTTCTATTATCCCTTTCGCTACTAGTGTCGTCTATAGACGACATTCAGGGTGTCAACCCTTTCTTTGGCGACGATAGTGTTTTTCGCATGAGTGTCCTTGCTGTACGGACAGCGTGTCTCTTATTGTTAGTAGTGTTACTAAACAAACTAGGCATAACGATATATTCTAATTATAAGATATTTCTATCATTTTAAATAAAAAGTTTCGAAAATTTGAAACTAACTGAAAATGTCGTCCATGGACAACACCTGTACACACAGCACGTTATACGGATGTCGTCTATAGCCGACACTCGTGCGCACTGATAGTCAAGTGGATGTCGTCCATGGACGACACTTGTAGCGAAAGGGTTAATACTAGTTACTCATAGTTACATTATTAAGAATTATAATTTGTTATCAAAATGTTTAGTTCTTTGAAAGTTGTTTTTTATATTTTTTAAATATAATTTTATTGTTATTGATTGAAAAATGTAGAAACATGCTGTTGTGTCTGGTCTATTAAGTAGCGCTACTGGTCTGCTTGTTGTTCAGTACAGCAGTGAACTCTTGCGGAAATCACACTTGTATCCAAAAGGATTAATTTTGTAATATTTTTTAACAAAACTCTTAATTAGTTTTAACGGTTATATTAAAATGAACCATCAAATACTTGAGTAAAGTTGACTTGTTATTTTTGAGTGTGCTTATTGATATGGAACCAATATTGTAGTCAATAATTTAAGTGGCAATTTGTCGTAAGGCAAGTGAAAAACCGTTCCGATATGTGTAGATAATCGACTTGAAATTTATTAACCTTTAGTTAATAAGTTACTGTGGTAAACTTAATTAATTTTTTTATTGTTGATTATGTATTGATACGAGCCAACTCAAATTTTTTTAATCACTTCTCAATTCATCGAACAATAAATATTGGAATATATTAGATATCAATTTTGTTCACCCGGCATGGAACTAATGTGTATGAAGTTATATTAATAAATAAATTTGAAATTTAAATTGTAACACTAAACAAAAGCATTCTTCGTAAAGTGTAAATGCGTTACTTATATCACATTATTTAACACTAAATTTTAACCATTTTTTAAAATCATAGTTAATTCGACGAGTCAAAATATCAATGAAAAAGCAAAAATATATGCAGTTTTTATGCAATGCAATGAACTCCATTAAGTTTAATCGAAAACGCTTGAATTGAACTAAATTTACTACTTTGATCTCGGAAAATAGCACAGTCCATAAAATTTTATTGGACGGGAAATTCTGAAAAATATGTATCTGAAATCTAACGACGCAAAATAAAGGCGTTACTTTTGAAGAAATAGCGTTTCTTATTATATCGCTTCCAAAATGTGCTTGGTATTATGGTTTTCGTTATTGATGAATACTTTCATATTATACAATCGTAATTGTCAGGAAATAGAATGAAGGCAACGTGAATTATAAAGCTCATATAACATCCGAAATAAACTTTAGTATTCTTTACAAATGGTATAATAGTAGAAAGTTGCTATACATTTATCTATAGCAAAATGATTTTTTTAGAGAGAAGGAACTCTCAAAAAAAAGTAAATGAAAATCAAAATAGTTTTTATGATTCTTTATGTAACAAAATATAGTCAGAAAGAGCGGCTGTGGTACTGCCACTTTTATCAGTAATAATTTTGTTAATTAGCCAGTTAGCTGAGAGAAAAGCAAATAAAATGCTAATTTTGATATTTGTCTTTTGGAAATACCGAAGTACGATGGGTTAATCATAAATTTAAATCATTCAAGAAAGAGCGAGTGGTACAACCGTCCTTAGCCTAAGCACAACAAAATGGTTTATAACGACTTATTCTCAGAAATATGTAACACAAGATAACATAATAATTCAAATAAAGCTCATGAATATAATATAACAATATATAAAAAAACATATTTTTTCAATTAAGAAATTTTTATGAAACCTTTGTTTTCTTATATTGAATTTTTCTTCCTTTCTCTTTCGCGTTTTGTCGTAGTTAGATCTATATTCATACAAAGACACTTTCATTAAAAAAAAATCTTGAAAAAAATGCGGTCTATAGATCGTGTTAATGTAGGGCGCTGATTCAATACAATGGTAAAAACTTGTTCGAATAAACATACTTTATATTTTCCCTTTGGACCCTATCTCAAAATCAGTATAGTTAGCACACCACCTTAAATCAGGCTAAGAATTTTGACATTTGCATATTCCAGCCAGCATGAAGTTGGCGACGAAATAGAAGTTAGACGTCAAGTTGAAATGTATTGGATTCATAACTTTGACAGCTAAAACCTGTCAAGATCATTATTATCACAGCCAAACAAGTATTATTATTATTATATTGTCTAATACCAAGATGATAGCCTTTATCTTAGACAATATATTATTAAAATACAATATATCTTGTTCCCTCATAGCAAATATTGCAGAAAAAACGAAATATATCTGTCAATTCCAAGACAGTATGAAGTATTTTTGTTTAGTATTATAACATCAGAAGATTCCAATTTTATTTCATTTACTGAACCTTCTATTTGTTGTTTGTTGAGTTTAGTTAGCTTCCACTGAATTAAGGTAAGATCGAAACCAAACCTAATAATGTATACAACGTAACCCTAACAAAAATAATGGATAAAATGTAACCCTATGCGTAAAACGTAAGCCTAAATTATTTTTTTAAACAAAATTATAACTAAAACATTGTATAAAATCTAAGCTAGACTAAAATGATATTTGAATGAAAAGAATCCTAAACATAACCCTAAAATGTAAAAATTAAAATAAGAACTAAATAGGCGCGTAATCAAAAAGCCAAAGCGAATAAACTTGAACGGACATAAAAAAATAAACACAAAAAGAATGAATCATAACGAAAAGCTAAAAAATATTAAATATGAAACAAGCCTACTTAATAAAAAAACAATACGCCGACTGATAAAAAATGACAAAATGGCCGACGCGCTCTTGACATCTGAAATGCTTGACAGCTTGATATCAGTCTTCGCCGGCAACTTCATGCTGGCTGAATTATGCAAAGTCTTAGCTCGATTTAATGCCTCCTTAGTTTAGCTGTTATGACGACTGTCACTACTGTATCCTGGCACAACCGTACCTAGCCTCTTCTGTAACATCTTGTATCTTTAAAAAATTATAACATTGTAATACCAATAATTAAAATATTATACTTTAAATTCATCTTTTATATCTTAAAAAATATAACATTGTAATACCAATGATTAAAATATTATACTTTAAATTCATCTTTTATATCAAAATAGCCGAATCAAAAGTTTGCAAACCTTGTCAGTGCAACTTCACTACTCACATCGGTTAATTTCTTTGTGGCCTGAACAGTGTTATTATTATTTCTATAGTATAAACATAAAATTTAAATAAAAATTCTGTTCATTATTGTAGCTGAAAGCAAACCAAACATAAACCCGAGCGTAGAATTTATTCGTTTATTTCATACAAATGTCTACGTGTAGGTACGAATATAAATATAGTTTCTTCTCGCTCGCGAAAACAGATTTTTTTCATTATTATTCACTTCTACATATATCATATAAATACTACTTATGACAATGGTTTGTTTATTCTCGTTGTAATGAAATTATAATTAAAGACATTTCAAAAAGTGATACATATATATCTTATATAAAATTCTCGTGTCACAAAGTTCGTTCCCGTACACCATCCAAACGGATTCACCATTTTTTATCAAATTTATATGTGTTCAGTGGGTCTGAGAATCGGTAACTATTTATTTTTCATACCCCTAAGTGATAAGAGTTATTTCATCCTTAATGTTTTTTTTTTTTGTAATTTTTTGTCGAAATTTTTATAAATAATGTGGCATTACAAAATACATACAATGAAAATTAGATAAAATTAACACTTTATCACCAACCCCGATTTTTCATAGCCATTTTAGCAATTTAATCATTTTTTATCCCGCTTTCAGTCATTGAATATTTTTGACATGATTTTAGTTCCGATTTTTATGCTTGAAGAAAGGCTTGAATCTTACTTTAAAAAATAATACTAATAATTTTTATTAGAGTTTCTCCAACCTTAATACTTCTGTAATTTTGGGATCAAATTTGGAGGAAATGCATAAAAATCTAGAGAATAATAAATGTAGACATAGACTGGTAGTCTGATAAATAGATACACAGATAAGCTGTAAACAGTAAACAGGTAGGCTGGTAGACAGGTGGCAGGGTAAACAAGTGGATACGTAAACATGCAAACAGATGAACATGAAGACAGACAAATAGGGCAGGTGTACAGGTAAAACAGGTGGAAAAGCAGATAGATAAACATGTAGGCAGGTAAACAGGTAAAGAGGTAAATAACTAGACAGTAATAAATGAAGAGAGTTGGACAGGTGGACAGACAGATAGATCTAAAAAAATGGTCAAATGCATTCATTATTCACATATATTATTCTCAGGAGTTTATGCAACTTGCCACAAAACAAAATGCCACTCACAATCAGTTTTTTTGTATTCATCATAGCAAATATAAAATATATAATAAGCTTGCATTTTCATATATAATGGCGCGAGAATGATACATGACCATGCCTATAGTATATTATTTAGCCTATCATACCAAGTTCGCCATTTCAGACGCTTGGGCGAGTGATGTTTAATCAATCATTTGCGAGTTGATTGCGATGTTCGTTTTAAACCGTTTTTAAAATAAATTTTGAAACAATTACAAGCGCACCTAAATATGTACGAATTGGCTGTTACAACAAATTTGCAAGTCCCCACAATTGAACAAGAGATCAGTCTATTCTGTACCAGATAAGAGAAACAGTTAAACTATATTAAATTATCAATGGGGTTCAACTACCTCAGGTTGAACTTGTAAAATACTGGATTTTCACTTGGACGGACGACTTACGTGGAGGAATCATATCATGAAAAAACGTTTTTCAGGTTGAAGAGAATTTCAAAAAACTTTATTGGCTGTTTGGTTCCAAGTCCAACTATCCACCTACAACAAACTTCTTGTATACAAAGTCATCTTAAAACCAATCTGGACTTACGGCCTTTCTCTCTGGGGCAGTGCAAATCGATCCAATTTAA
>NW_020536983.1:0-28685 GCF_003426905.1 Ctenocephalides felis | reverse complement strand
TGTGGCGAAATAGCTTTACGCATAATAGTATCTTGTCTTCTAATTAGAGGTGAAACCATCTTTAGCAATTTTAAATAAGTTCTTCGTCCATGCGAAGATAATTGTGCCAATACCCTTGGTGCTACTTTGAATTCATTTAATAGATTTATATGCGAGAACAGTTCTATTTTTCTTAGCCATTCCTTGCCCAAATAGATCTCCTTTTAGTTATTTTCCCTTTTTTTCGTGGCAAAATACAAATGACATAGCCATAAAATTGTCATCCATTTCTTATATAAAAAATATGACCTACAGTAATAGACTAATCACAAATAATTTAGTAAAAAATAATACCAATTATCACAAAGATATATTTTTAGGTTAAGTTTTGACATTTATTATTTGAATTTGTGATATGCTTGCGCAAGTACATAAACATAAACATGCATACAGTTACGTCTGGGGCCGGCTTTAGGAATGCTTGACTCATTTTGAACGTATGTAAACATACAAATGGATTTCTATAATATATATTTCTATGCAGAGTTTTTGTTAAAGCGTGTGCTCATTGTCCAGCGCAATCAATGCACGTTGCAATATGCCCGAGGCGCGCTGGACTTCCCTCAATTTTTTTAATTTTTCGATGTGTTCTACCACATAGAATTAACAAAATTTTGCTCAACAAAGGAAAAATATATGAACTTTCGAATGATGCTAATTAAAATCGGTCCAAACAATTGCACTGGCCGAGAATGCAGAAAAAAAATTATTCAACTTTTTTATGCACTTGTAAATAATTATTAAACTTCATGTTATAAATAATATAGTACAGTGCACTGTGAACACAACGATGAATTTTTTTTCGATATCTTGCACCGTTCCGGCTAAAAGTGAGTTTGAAAAGAGGGGCACTTTCACATATTTTCAATGATATCTCGCGCCAATGATAAGCTACGGATTTGAAATTTGGTTATTTCGAATTTTCTCGAAAAATGCTATATATTGGCATTAATATTATTTAAATACCAGGGTGGGGCCAATTCTGTATGGAAACACGATCAGACCCTTTACTTATTACTTTTTTAAATATATTTTCTGACACCTAATTTTTCTGGATTACCATATTTAACACTTTCGACTCGGGAGGCGGACTGCCAGTCGGTACGCTGCGCTCGGAATATTATTTTAGTGCTATACTTATCTCTCAACTCGAAATTTTTTTTGTATGGATTTTTTCAAAATGTGGTTATATTGCTTTTAAAAATATTTATTATGATAATAAAATAGAAAATTTTGGAAAAAAAAAAATTGCACTCAAAACCATGCTATATTGTTTAAAAATCATTTCTGCACAGATCTTTATTAGAATTATGGGGATCATGAGCTACTAAATTAATTTTGTTATATATTATTTATAAAATTAATAAATCAATCAATAAATGAATGTAATAGTAAATTAATTTTAAAAAATAATAAATTAAATGTAAATTTAGTTTGCGACGAGTCGTCGCCGACACGATTTGCCGCCGGAGCGGCGGCATCCGAGCTTAACGGTAAAACATATCATGCCGCCGGATCAGATCGGCGGCATCTGAGCGCAACGGTAAAATGGCTATGCCGCCGGAGCGGCGGCATCCGAGTCGAAAGGGTTAAAGTATTAATCAAACGCTGTGCTGAAGTTTTGGTTTTGAGCATATTGTTCAAAACGCCGTAAAGTTTTAATATTGCATCTGATTATCTACATGTTTCATTACCTGTTAATCAAAAGTTAAAGTGAGGATTTCGTAATACCTGTGCTGTGATGGTTGTTATAATATTTCGCACTGAAGTATCGAGTTTAATAATATATTAAAACAGTATATTAAATAACGATTGTAAGGGTAAGTAAAACTCAAAGAAAACTACGGTCACTTTTAGTTTTGCCGAAGGGATGCATCCACAGCAGTTTCATTGACTTTTACTGTACCACGAAGTGGTATTTTTTAATTAGAATTATCCGAGTTGCCATTAATTTCTCATAAATTTGCCTATCTATCTGTAATATATTTGTATCTAATATATTTCTATCTATCGGTAATCTTCATAGTTGATGGTAATTTCATAGCTCATTTCAATTCCTGGGCACATTCCATGAACACAATAATTTACCTGGTGACACCGTAACGCATGAATAGGGATTAAAATATGCTGGAGCATCGTCTGTCATGAAATAATTGTATTTTTTAGAAATTATTTTGTCTTGTCTGTGCAAGAAGCAAAATTCCACTCCAAATTTCATCAATTACTAAGAGCATATGCATTTTGAATCCACAGCCGTTAGTACCGTCAATGCAAATCTAGTCAGTGCCATTTGCAGATACAATAATACTTGCGCCTGCATATCTATTATAATTACTAGAATTAATTACCTAATAATTTGTGTTAGCTTTAATCTTATATATATAAAAATGGAGCTCTCTTTCAAATGTCCGAATAAAACTCGAAAACGGCTGAATCGATTTGGCCAGTCTTAGTCTTGAAAAATTCGTGCCAATCCAGAGAAAGTCCAAAAGGTGAGAAATTATTTCAAATCCGGGTAGAAACTTTATATTTTTAGTTTGAAAATTTTTGTAGAAGCGTAATTTATATAAAACAATGGACGGTGGCAATTTCGTGAAATGTCAAACGCTTTTGACAGATGATGTTCAATTACGTTTAATAGGATGTTTTACGCGAATATTATTTATTTATGATAAATGTGTAGTAAGTAGTTTTGTTTGTAGTTATATTTATACACAAAAACGTTAGTAAACGGGCCGCAAGTGTTACTAGAAACTCAAAATATTAACTTTTTTGATATGTTAATATGAAAATGCACTTTTTGGCATATTTTTCTCAAACACGGTGCTCTGAAAGATATCATTATATACTCATTGGTATTTATAAAACCATCCTAGGTTATATTATTTTTTAATTATCTTATTTAAATTCAGAACCTAAATTTGGTATCGATCAAATGGACATTTTGTCGAATAACATTTTTCCAGTTATAATTTCCCAGAATTTATCGCAGAATAGATGGTAATATATGAAGGTTCGGGATTAAAAAGGTCCACCACCGATGTGCTAAAAATTAGTAAAGTTAAGCATTGTTTAACAATAATATTTGAAAGTAGAGGAAAAAAGATGTATAGCCAGCTACAAACTTGATTTGAAAACGATAATCTTTGAAATGGGGGAGATAAACGGTAATCTTTGAAAATCCATAATAAAAGTATATTCTTCCGTTGGTAGTTTTAGCATTAGCTAAAAATGTAATTATTTTGTAAAATACCTTTAAAATTATAATAAGGCTTAAACCTTTTGCCACCTGCCCGTTACAAGTTACACCGCATATAGGATAAAAGGTTTAGATAACACATTTTTGGAAGACATCAAAAAAGCACATTTATACAATGATGAAGTAGAAGTCAGTTTACTGAATGTAGTCAGATAATTGTTTGTTTGATATGTCTTATTTGTTATGATATAATTGTTATGGTTTTCAAAATTTACTTTATATTTGCTCAAAGTCAAATTGGACCTTTGTGTCTCGCCCTGCTCTACATATATACTTTTTTTTGAATTTACTTTAATTCATCGAATATAACTTGAAACTTTTCAAAAAGCAGGTCAAAGAAGAAATACTTAATTAATTTTTTATCTCTTCTCGCAAAAATTTGAAAATTTTGTATAAGCTCAGTAGTATTATTTACAATTATACACAAAATCCAGAATCCAAAAAGAATCTGAAAAACTTGAAACGTAATTAATAAGCCGAAAGACCAAAAAAGACTCGGGTTGGATTATACGATGTTTTCTATAGAAAGTGTATAAAACTTGCAGTTTGATTGTATTGACAAAATATAGACAAACTAATGGGGTTTATTGTTTTTATAATACCTAATTGTATACAGCATTCAAACAACACATCCTTATGCACTTAAAGTATATATATTTTTGATTCTCTACAAATAGTTTAGAATATATCTTATTTTGCAAAACAACGTTTGCCGGGTCAGCTAGTATAAAATAAAATTTTGAAGTTTTGCGTTGATTCTCTTCAACCCAAACGGTTACACTTTTTGAATCATTTTTATTTATAAAGGGCAAGCCTTCTGTTTGTGGGCAGTCCGAATATGTTCATCCCTAGCTTCCTATAAGGTCTTACGGCAATAGGTACACTTAAGCCCGGTGCACACGACGCCAGTTTTCATGCTGGACAGTTTTTGTTTTTTTGTTACTTTAGCAACGACATGATAAATCATAATTTACGATCTTGCGCGACATAATTTGCGATCTGGTTTGCCAGATTTCACGCATTCACAACGGCGGTATACTCATAATTTCTAAGTAAAACCGTTGCCTTAGCAACGTCGGAATTTGATTTCATAACAACTTCAGTCCTTGCAAATTCCTGCCGTATTTTACGAATAGAGCATGTCCTATTCGGCGATAGATGAACGATCTCGTGGCCGATACTTTCAGTGTCCAATAGGAAAGCTGTATTTTGTCACGTAAATATCAACGCGTACTTGATTCATGTACTTCGATTTTGAAAGCGTTTAGTTTTTATTTTGTAAATAGCTATTGTGTATATATAGCGACGTGAATAAATGATTAGTTTAGGAAACGCAGTTCAGTAATTTTAAAATATTCAAATTTCCGAAAAAATTTAAATAATCATTTTTTTTTTCAAATTTTCGTAATTTTATCTGAAATATCAAAAAATTTCAAAATTTCCAAAAAATTTAAAAAAAATTCACATCGTTTTATTTCAAAAATTTCGAAATTTGCAAAAATACTCAAAATTGAAAAAAAAATTAGTCGGGTGTATGGCATCGTGCCTTAAGGCAAATTGCTGGAACTTCCCGTACCGTAAAGAAATGATCGAGGAATATTAAATGTTTTAAAATAGATAATTATAAATATTGTAACGTGGTCTAATATTTATAAGAATTATATAAACTGAATTGGAAAGTTGAAATTATTTGTTTAAAGTATATTAGAACAGAATTAAAATAAAAAGCTGAATTATTTTCGATACACAAAAAAAATTTTTTTTCGAAAAATTTGAAACAAGAAATTTTTTCTCCAAAATCAATTATTTCGTTAAAACAAGCTGAAAGTTTTTTGAATCATTTAAATCGGACGCTTAGTTCTATCAATCTCTGCCATTTTTTGCACATTTAGCTCTGTAGCTTTGAAATGCCTGGGCCTGCCTTTGCCAAAAACTAATTACCACTTCTCCCAATCATTACTAGTTGAATGTTTTTAGATCATTCAAATCGGATGCTCCGTTGTCTCAAATACTTGATTTATATTTTCTACACTCATTGCTCTTTATCTCCGTAATTGCTGGACCTGCCTTTTCCAAAAACTAATCAGCACATCTCAAAATTTTTGAAGAAAAAAAACATGTATTTTTTTAATTATCGTCGATCTCTAACGGCACAAAAAAGGCCCTTCACTGCTGCAGTGATTCCGGCCTTCTACGTGGATCAAATAAAAAAAAAATCGTTAAACTAGATAATATTGTCTGTAAAATGAACTACGATAAAACAAAATTCAAAAATTGATTAAATGGTGGCGTTTTTAAAAAAAAGTTTTTGGACTGCCAAAATTCGATTTTTGATCCTATCAAAAAATCGATAGTTTATTTTACGGGAGAACTATATATAGAACATGTACAAAAAAAATTGATAGTGATCGGATCATTTGTTTTTGAGTAATCGCTGCAGCAAATTCGAAAAATGCTGTTTCGAGAAAAACGCTGAAAGATAAAATGATCGTTATACTATATACCATAGGTGGGGAACCTGCGGCCTCGAGGCCACATGCGGCCTCCGGGAGGTTCTTGTGCGGCCCCTTGCCGTCTAGTACAAAATAGCAGAGTTACTTTCAAACAATAATTGTACATAAATCCCACCAAAAACAGTCATATTGTAACATGACATCAGATTACTAGCCTGAAACACAGACTCTTAGGCAGATACAAAATAGAGATGTAATATATTATATTAATATTATTTAATATAAGCAATATTTTCGATTACGCAAGACAACGCCTATTATATGATTCAAGAAGTATAATAAAATTATAAAAAAATAAATAGTGCAAAAGAATCGTTGGCACCCGGGTTGAAGATTTTTATGCGTATCCGTAGTAAAATGATAAAAATTTATACTTCTCGCAACCAAAAGCAAATCCGCAGCTTTGGCAGGGATCGTGGCAACCAGATTTTACCTAGATATATTGGCAATTTTATGAGACCATAGTTATAAAATGACACAAAACTATACCTTTTTTCATAAAATACAAAAATATATTTTTAAGAATTGCTGTAGACAAAACAAGTATCCGTATTCATTTGCACATAATATATAGAATTTATTTATATTTAAATCTTGAAATATAAATATAGAGTAAGGTATTTGAAATGAGAACAACTCAAATGCAAAATAGAAATTAACGATACATTTTGTGCACATATTTTTTAAATTATATTCTTAAATATCTGTCAATAGTGTCTAGGTATATTTTTGTTGGAAAGAGGAACGTTGCGTTTAATGCATTAATCCTTTTTTTGTTATGATAACTACTGGCATAAATTGGCATAAATGACAAAAAGCAGGATATTCATACCAAAAGTTCACAAATGAATTTAATCTGATTTTTCCAAAGCCCGAATTTCCCTAAATTAATCATTAATAGACTGAGAGCCAGTGAACCTTTTGAATAACGGTGTTCCTGTAAGGCTGAAAATTTTTGTACAGGTGATTCTTAACGTGCTAAGTACGGAAACGACGGTCTGGCAGGTTTTAGCCCTGCACATCATGGTCGTCCAGGCGTTTGACAGTGTAAAAAATACCCGAAAATTAAACTTGTTCCTGTAAGGTTCAAATTTTTATACGATGTAATTCACTCATTGAGAAGTTCGAAAATCAATCTGCCAGACCATTTCGACCTGCACAAGTACCTGCCAGACGAGCCGGAAAGTGAGCAAAAAATGCCCCAAAATAAACTTTGTCTTGTAAAGCTGGAATTTACATATATGTTTATCTAAGCAATTCGAAAAAGGTCTGTGCAATTGCCAGACCATTTTGGCTAGCATAAGCCCTTGCCAGACGAGGGCAAAAATGCTATGGCGGGAGGGCGAGTAATAGGCGTTGCGTGAAAACTTAGCATATATTCAAACTATATTATGAAAAATTACAATTTATATAAAATATTACAAATTTAAATATTTCAACATTACCGCCTATGTGTTGATCAGCTCCGTTTGCATCCTCCTCAGCAATACGAAAAGGATGTTGTGATATTATTTCAAAAATTGAAGAAGGAACGGCATCTCCCACGAACCAATTGAAATCAAATATTTTTTCAATCAATATCCAGCCAGTATTTTGAGGTTTAAGAATTGTTGGTACTTTTAAATGACTATTTGAAAACTATATCTACTCGTGCGGCATGTGCTGCCATTATTTTTTTGAAATATTACCAAATGTTTTTGGTATATTTTTCATTGAATGCAGTAAATAAAATCCATCGAAAACAACAGCATCATACCAAATTGTTTCGTAATCAGTTATATTAAGTTTCGTTATCAGTTGCTTGTAAGACTTCAATCATTGCTGATTTCGCGGTTTTATAGATAGTTCCATCTGCGTGGCAAAGTGACATTAAAACTAGTTGGTATTCGTATTTTGCCTTGAGGCAAAATACATGAACTTCCCGACTTAATCAATAAAAAATAAATTAATTTATGAGTGATTAAAAGTATTACGAGTGGATTTATTGCAGATAATTGAAAACGAACGAACACGACGTTAACTCGGGGTATTTTCTAAAAGCAAAGAACCAGTTTTCGTAGGATTTCAATGGTTCAGTATGTTCATTAAGACCAAGTACTCTGGCGTTACACCAAGTAAATTGTCTAAGTTTAATTTTAACAAATGTGAAATTAACTACTTATTTTCTCAAACTTTGATGAATTTTTAAAATTAAACTACTTGTCGTAATGCGGTAATATCTCACTAAATTCTATAAGACCATGATATATATATCCCCCAAAAAAATTCCATGAAAATCGGCTTAAATTTTGTTTTCAACAGTTAATTACAAGAAAACAGCTCGGTAGATTTTCACCTAAAACTAATCAGTATCATTCCCAACTAATATCTTTCGAACAGTTTTTTGATTTTTTAAAATCAATTCGGTGGTATGAGCTTAAATGTGGACGAAAAGTTTAACAATTTCTCCAAATTACAAAGAAACGGCAGATCGTCGCACTAAACAGACAAACGATAGTCCTCATCGAGGTACATCAAATGGCTTTTGAATTTCTGAAATGGGTTCAGGCGTTTTTGAGCAAACGTCGATAAAAGGTCTAATTTTGATAAATGCCAAAAAAGCGATATTAATTTTTGCAAATTTTGATGAATTTTTAAATCGGTCCAGTCGTTTTTGAGAAAACGTCGATTTACTTACGGAAAAAAATCTGTTCACACATACATACTTTTTCCAAATTTGGTCTCATTCGATTCAGAATGGCTTGAAACGTCGAGAAAACATAAAATTAACGAATCAGATTTTTTGATGAAAACAAACTTTTTCGAGAAGCTAACAATTGTAATGGGATATGATAATATTTTTTCAAGATCAATATTTTATTGGATTTATCGCGCTAATAGGCAACCAACCAAATCACGTTGGACACGAATTTCGTGAATTTTATTATTAGCTTTAATAGGTTTCTTCTTTTTTTCTGAAGAAGAAATTCATAATTTTTACCTGTGAAATTTTTTCTTCAAATCTCTTACTCTCCGTTGAACATTCAGAAATAAATGTTTTTTTCCAATTTTCACCTATTTTCATAAAATTCAATAGCTACTCAATAGAAGCCTGAATTGAAGTATTAATTAGCGATATATCTGATAATGATGATTAATTCATGATGATATATACGAGGTCTGTTCAAAAAGTACCCGGAATTTTCGTTTTTTCAAAAAAATATTTATTTATTCGTCTACATTAATGTGGTCCCCTTCAAAGTAGTCCCCCCCAGATATAATACACTTATGCCAGCGTTTTTTCCAATTTTCGAAGCACCCTTGATATTCACTTTTTGATATGTCCTTGAGCACTCTCAGCGATTTTCTTCAATCGAGGAAAACCGCCGTCCTTTCATGGGTCTCTTCAACTTTGGGAATAGGAAAAAGTCACACGGAGCCATATCTGGTGAATTTTTGCACTTTGCAACACTTTATTTCATTTTTTACGCAAAATTTAATACAAATTCTTTGACTTTTCAATTCTTCCATTGTAAAAATCGCCGAGCTCAGAAAAACACGTCGAACCTTAGCGACTACCACAGACAAAGTAAACAGTGAATATAGCTGAAAATTTCATCATACTTTAGGGGCATGTATACCAACACAATAAAAAAAAATTTTGACAATCAGACACTCCAGACCCGCGAAATTTAATTATTAGTAATTCCGGGTACTTTTTGAACAGACCTCGTATTTCATTGTAACTAATTAAATTTATTTTGACCATAATTTGTAATTTCTCATAATACAGTTCGAATATATGCTAAGTTTTCACGCAACGCCCATTATTCGCCCTCCCGCCATAGCATTTTTGCCCTCGTCTGGCAAGGGCTTATGCTAGCCAAAATGGTCTGGCAATTGCACAGACCTTTTTCGAATTGCTTAGATAAACACATATGTAAATTCCAGCTTTACAGGGCAAAGTTTTTTTTGGGGCATTTTTTGCTCACTTTCCGGCTCGTCTGGCAGGTACTTGTGCAGGTCGAAATGGTCTGGCAGATTGATTTTCGAACTTCTCAATGAGTGAATTACATCGTATAAAAATTTGAACCTTACAGGAACAAGTTTAATTTTCGGGTATTTTTTACACTTTCAAACGCCTGGACGACCATGATGTGCAGGGCTAAAACCTGCCAGACCGTCGTTTCCGTACTTAGCACGTTAAGAATTACCTGTACAAAAATTTTCAGCCTTACAGGAACACCGTTATTCAAAAGGTTCACTGGCTCTTGGTCCATAACACCTTAGTTTGCAAAATCAAAATCGATCAGTGAATTCAATGGTATAAGAAAAATATATAATTTTTTTATTTCAAATAATTATGTACAATAAGAATATGAAAATCAAATTCAAATCAAAAGACTTTAACCCTCCGTCGGTCGGAAATTTTTTCACCTTCGAACGGTCGGAAAGGTCTGGCTGGACCACCATTCATTTTACATGCATTTATATGGGATAAATGAGTTTTTGGTGTCTTATATATTAACGATTATAGTAATA
This sequence comes from Ctenocephalides felis, assembly GCF_003426905.1. Lineage (NCBI taxonomy): Eukaryota > Metazoa > Arthropoda > Insecta > Siphonaptera > Pulicidae > Ctenocephalides > Ctenocephalides felis. The sequence goes on along the minus strand of NW_020536983.1, from coordinate 18,353 downwards.
AATATTTATAGTTTTGATTTTTTCTTTTTCTTACCGTCTTTTGCGTGTGTTGAGCTTGCTTATAATAAAAATATTACATATTATATTATATAAAAAAATCAAGAAATATAAAAAAATCGTTGCTCTTTTTGTTAATTTTTCTGTTTTATATCAATGAAAAACAATATTCTTTTTCGGCGCCTTTGAAATGAATGTAAAATTCAAATGAAAACGAAATGAGGTTCGTCGCCTTTGAAATGAGCTGTAAAACTCAAAGTTTTTTTTTTTTTTTTTTTTTTTTTTTATTATTTTATTTATTGTTTTGTCAATCAAGACTTAAAAAGTCTTATAATACAAAATTGCTTATTTAGGTAATAAAGAGAACAATAATATAAAGTAAACAGTATACATAATAAGAAATAATAATTAAGAAACTAAAGGAAAATTATAAAGTGAAGTAAGAAATAAAAATATAAATTAAACAAAAGTGGCGTGGTGAAAGGTGTTGCCGACTTAAATTCGCCGGAACACGCATTTGTTCATTGCAGCGGTAGATCGACGGGCCATTTCCTTTTCAGGCGTCTAGTGGGTCTGGGCAACATTTTGATGGTTGGATTTGCGTGGACTTGTAGTTTGTTGTTGTAGGCTAAGCTTCTTGATATTATTTGTTCATGAACTGTTCTGATATTTAAATCCTTATGTAGGCAGAAGTTGGTGATATACCACGGTGCATTTGTCAGTAAACGTAAGATTTTGTTTTGACACCTCTGGATGATGTTGATGTTGGATTTACTGGCACATCCCCAAAGTTCTATGCCAAAAGTCCAGATGGGGATGATAGCCGTTTTGTAGATGAGGATTTTATTCTCAAGTGATAAATTACTTCTTCTGCCTACCAGCCAATACAGATCTTTTATTCTCAGTTGAATTTGTTTTTTCTTGTTGAGTATGTGCTCCCTCCAGTTTAATTTAGTGTCGAGGTGCATACCTAAATATTTTACACTGCTGCAATTCGGAATTATTGAATTATTGAGGAGGACAGGAGGACTATTGTGCTTTCTCAAAGAAAAAATAATGTGTTGAGATTTGTCGGTGTTGATCGAGATCTTCCATTTGTGGAGCCAGGATTCTAGTGAAGTAAGGTAATTTTGGATTTTATCAGTGGCAATTGCAATGTCCATGTTGTTCGAGATTATTGCTACGTCATCGGCGTATGTGCAAATCATCAAATCTTCATCAGTAGGTAAATCTCTTGTGTAAAGAATGTAAAGTAGTGGACTCAGGACGCTGCCCTGTGGAACACCACATTCTATGTGGCGTGTGCTTGAATAGTCACCTTTAACTCTTACGCGAAATTTTCTATTACACAAAAAGGAGTATAGAATGTTGAAGTAATTGGGAAAAGTAGTTTGTATTTTAGAAAGGAGTCCTGTGTGTGATACTTTGTCGAAAGCTTGACTTACGTCAAGAAATACTGCTACTGCATGTTTTTTATGATTCAAAGCATCCAGAATATAGGTGACTGTTCTATTACATTGTTGGGTTGTTGAGTGGTCCTTTCTGAATCCAAATTGGTGGTTTGGGATCCATTTTTCACCTGGATGATCTTCGCCTAGTCTGAGTAAAATTAGTCTTTCGAGAATCTTGGATAAAACTGGTAAAAGACTAATTGGTCGGTACGAACTGGCATGATGCGGATCTTTATTTTTCTTAGGAATCATTATTATTTCTCCAGTTTTCCAAGCTGTAGGCCAATAGTTGAATTCAAGAATTGCATTGTAAATATTGGTTAAAAATATTATAGAGTTTTTTGGCAATTCTTTTAGCATTTTTGGAGTGATATTGTCGATGCCAGGGGAAGACTTGTTTTTTAATTTTTTGATTGTGCAAGCAACATCATTTGGAGAAAAATGTTTTATTCGTTTTATTGAGTCGATATTTGATTGCCACGAATTATTGCAGACTGGACCTAGGGACAGATTTGTGTCGGTAAAAATATTTTGCAAGTGATCTGCAAAAGCTTCAGCTTTCTCCGTATTTCTTTTTGTCCATGTATATCCATTCAGAGATCGAATCTTCAGTGGAGGGTTCGTTAGTGTTGGTTTCCCTTTGATTTTGATAGGCCTCCAAATGGAGTTGTCAAACCTGTTGAGTTGCAATAGATATGTCTTGAAAGCGTCGTTTTTCCAAACCTTTACTTTATTCTGTAATGTCCTAGTGAGTTGGTTTAACTTAGTTTTATCTTGAGGCTTGTGTGATAGTTGCCATATCCTTCTTGCTATCCTCTTCTGCGAAATTAGTTTTTTAATTTCGGAAGGAATAATAGGTGTGGAATTTTTCGTGCGACAGGTTGGAGTAACTAACTTTGAGGATTCTTTTAAAACTGTTGTGAATTTATTTATCTTGTAGTCAATGTCGGCTGAACTTTTCGGTCTGGAATGTGGAAAAATTTTTGAATCCAGTAAAGCCCTGAATTGATCCCAATTTGTAAATTTGTTGTGGAGGATAGCTGAAGGTTGTTCATTTACAGGAATTGAGCTGAATGTTAACACAATTGCAGAATGATCTGACGAAAGATCATAGCTGTTCTCTATGTCAAAATTATTTAAGGAGATACCTTTAATTATGAAAAAATCCAGAAGATCTGGTACTTTGTCTGGATCAGAGGGCCAATAGGTAGGACTGCCTGTTGAAATATGGAGGAGATTGTTATTTGATATTGCCATGTGAAGTTCTTTTCCTTTCGAAGTTGTCAGCCTGGAGCCCCAAGCAGTGTGTTTACAATTATAGTCACCTCCTAATATAAATTTGGATCCTAGTTGTTCAAAAAAGGACGAATAGTCATTAGCTGAAATTTTGAACCTAGGAGGGCAATATATCGCAGAAATGGTTATCTCAAATGATCTTGTTTCTAATAGGATTTGTGTTGCTTGCATGGATTCTTGTTGGACATTCGGAAGTGCAAAATGTTTTAAGCTGCTTTTGATTAATAATGCTGATCCACCACGAGCGCTACCACTTGGATGGTTTGAATTATAAGTGATATAATTTTGAATTTTAAAATATGTTTTTTCAGTAAAGTGGGTTTCCGAAATGAGGAGAATGTCGATATGATTTAGTTTCAGGAAACATTCCACTTCATATTTGTGAGGAATTAAACCATTAGCGTTCCATTGAGCGATTTTAATTAAGTTTGCCATTATTCAATTTATTAATTAGAGTGGTTAACATGTTGATAACGAGGCTATTTTGTTGCATAAGTTGACTGAAAAAAGTCTTGAATTCTGAGAGAAAAGACGATAAAGTGGTAGAATCGGAGTCCGTGATTGGATTCGAGGAAGTACGTTGCTGATTTCTTGTGGCGTTTGCATAGGAAACTGAGGGGTTAATTGGATTAGGAATTGTGTTGAATTTATGCGAATTGATTTTAGTTGTGATTGAAGGAGTGGGATATGGGGCGTTATTTGTTTCTTTATATAGATTTCTATTTCTTGGCTCGATATTTTCTTTGTAGAAGCTACATCCTCTGTAATTAGCAGTATGCGCGCCGTCACAGTGATAACAGTGGGCTGGAGTATTAGGGTCTTTAGTGCAGTCTTTTGTTCTGTGATTTTCACCACATTTTAAGCAAATAAAAGGTCTGTTGCAGTAAGCCTTAGTATGATTATACATTTGGCAACGTGTGCATTGCACAATGTTGCTGGATTTGCGCGGTGGTTCTACCCTGATTATATTATTTGATATTTTATAAACATTGTATATATTTTTATTGTTTTTATTGGGCTCTAGGTCCACAAAAAACATGTTCAACGGCTCTTTAGTTAACCTATGCCTTATATTGAGAATATTTCTCACGACATGACCCTGTTTTAATAATTCTGTTTTTATCAGCTCCGTGTCTGTAGAGAAATGAATATTCCTGAGTACAACCCTGTATGCTTTTTCTTGTTTCAGTTGATAAGTGTGATAAACTACGTTAGTTTGTTTTAAATATTTCGATAGTTCACGAAAATTATCAACAGTTTGGCATATTATTTTAAAGGTGTTATTGGCGAGGCTTCGAAGATAGTACTGACTTGGCGGAACTATTTTGTTAAACGTGTTTAACATGTCCGCGGGATCTTCAACTCCGTAAATAAATATTGGTGGAGGTTTATTAACGGTTGTTACAGCAGGGGTTTTGTCTTCTACATTTATTGAAGATAACGCAGAAAATCTATTATTAGTCGATATATTAATTTGTAAAGGAACATAAGAAGTTTTTCGTTTTTTTGGCGTGAATACTTGCCAAGGGTTAGGATTAGAATCAGTAGTTGGTTGTTCCGAAGAATGTGAATCGTCTTCCATATTGTTAAGATTTTCCGATGTTTGCTCCAAGTTTTCCGAGTTCTCTTCTGATGAATGAATAGATCGGTTAACGTCAAATTTATTAAGATCTTTGTTGTTATCAGTAGAATTAGAAGAATTCACATGAGATGAACGTGATGAAATAGCTATACTTTTGTGGTTTTTTATTGAAATCTGTTTTCTGAAATCACTTTGTCTTGAAGAGTAATTTTCACTTAATTGGTGAGTAATTATTGCATTATTTTGTATAGGTTGTGAAATCAAACCTGATCCGCTTGCTAAAGGTATTTCTTCACTTGGATCTGCAGAAATATCCATATCATTCAAAACATTAAACGATTGAACAATAGGTATGACCGGTTCTTTGTCCCCTCCGATGGGGACCATGTTGCGTAACTCCAAACTACACTCACTGATAAGAGTCTTTTATTTGAACACTCACAGGTAAAAAGGTAAACTGCACTGAAATAATGTTTTTATTTAGAATAGAACACGATGTGCACCGTACGGCTGCCGGCGTTGGAATCAAGTAAAACTCAAAGTGAAAATATAATTTCACTACAGGTTTGCCAAAAAAAAATTTCGTACGCAGTACGGGTAGAAAAATTGTTGATAATGTGTGCATTACTCATCCGATTTTCAGTGTTTGCGATTACCAATATGTTCGGTAGGTTTTCAAGCAACTCTCGTCATGAAAATACTAACACTCATGTTACAACACATAGCAAAGAATATATACAACCATAGATAAACAAGTATACAACGCAGTTTGAATAGAAAATACCATGAAAAAAGACAAAATACTGGTTTACATATATCAAAAAACGTATATTTCATACAAAATGTATGGGTGGTCTAGGCAGACCTTTCCGACCGTTCGAAGTATAAAAAAGTTAATATCCTTATAATTATTCTTCTGTACATTTTTTCGACCTAATTTCTTCATTGATCGACAGCTAATGAAATTTTAGGAAGAGTCAAGAAATTTCAAGTCGATAGGATTACTAGAAGTATTTTTTTTTTTTTTAAATTGAAGTCGAAAAAAGTCTGGCCAGACCACGCCGACCGACGGAGGGTTAATATCATTCTTATATAAAAAATGAATGTTTAAATGAAATTCAAACGAACTAAAATTTGATTTTATCGAAACGAAGTCGATTTTATCTCATTACATACGTTCGAAACATACCAACTTTTTTCCCGGTGCACACGACGCCAGTATTCCTTGTAACATGATTTCTATCGTAACAGGATTTCTGGCGAGCAAGAATTTTGCGCCAGATTTTCACTTATTTTATGATTAATATTAATTTCGAGCATTTTCAAATAGATTATCTTATATATAAAAATGGAGCTCTCTTTCAAATGTCCGAATAAAACTCGAAAACGGCTGAATCGATTTGGCCAGTCTTAGTCTTGAAAAATTTGTGCCAATCCAGAGAAAGTCCAAAAGGTGAGAAATTATTTCAAATCCCCGTAGAAACTTTTTAATTTTAATTTGAAAATTTTTGTAGAAGCGTACCTTGAATTAAACAATGGACGGTGGCTAACACGTGAAATGTCAAACGATTTTGACAGATGATGTTCAATTACATTTAATAGGATGTTTTACGTGAATATTATTTAATTATGATTAAATTGTGGTAAGTAGTTTTGTTTGTAGTTCTATTTTTTTAATAATAATTTGATAAATAATAAGTTTCATTTAATAATATATGAAGGTTCAGGGTTAGAAAGGTCCACCAGCGATGTGTCAAAAACCAGTAAAGTTAAGCATTGTTTAACAAGGAATTAAAAAGTAGAGGAAAAAAGATGTATAAGCAGCTATAACCTTGATTCTTATGACTTTGCTATCTGGAGATAAACTGTAATCTTTGAAAATTCATAATAAAAAGTATTTTCTTCCGTTGGCTGTTTTTTAGCTTTAGTTAAAAGTGTAATTATTTTGTAAAATACCTTTAAAATTAAAATAAGACATTCAACCTCTTTGCCACATGGCCATTTCAAATTAGGGTAAATGGGGTAAAAAGGTCTACATAACAATTTTTTCGAAAGACAGCAAAAAAGCACATTTCTACAATGATGAAGTAGCTGGCAGTTTTACTGAACGTAGTCAGATAATTGTTCGTTTGAAATGTGTTATTTGTGATATGATTGGTTTGCTTTTCATAATATAGTTTATATAGGCTCAAAGTCAAATTGGACCTTTGTGCCTCGATCTGCTCTACTCTATACTTTTTATTAAATTTACTTCAATTCATCGAATGTTACTTGGAACTTTTCATCAAAAAGCAGGTTAAAGAAGAATCCTAATTCATTTTCTATCTCCCCTCGCAGAAATTTAAAAATTTTGTATAAGCTCAATAGTATTATTACAATTATACACAAAATCCTGAATCAAAAAAAAAAAATCTGACAAACTTGAAACGTAATCAATATGTCGAAAGACCAAAAATGACTTGGATTGGATTATACCATGTTTTCTATAGAAAATGTATAAAACTTCCAGTTTGATTGTATTGATAAAATATAGACAAACTAATGGGGTTTATAGCATTCAAACAACACATCCTTATACACTTAAAGTATTAATATTTTTGATTCTCTAGAAATTGTTTAGAATATACCTTACTTAGCTAAACAACGTTTGCCGGGTCAGCTAGTTATAAATATATACTGTGAATTTCACAATTTATATTTTATAGGTCTAAAATACACTACATGCTTATAAGTGTACAAACAGAGAATAGTATGAATTGTAAACAAAAACATGTATGTATCGCATTTGATTGGAATTAAGTGAAATAATAATAATTAAAAGATAATAAAATGCTTAAGTTTAAGGGGCGCAACTAGTGTGAAATTTTCAAAAAGTCGAATTTTCAATTTTTTCATATTTCGATAGGTTCTACCTTTAAAAATAACGTACCAAAATTTTAAATCGATATCTTAAATAGTTTTTGAATCACAACCATTTAATGAGTATATATAGTATATAGTATAACGATCATTTTATCTTTAAACGGGTTTTCCTCGAAACAGCACTTTTCGAATTTGCTGCAGCGATTACTCAAAAACAAATGATCCGATCACTATCAATTTTTTTTGTACATGTTCTATATTATAGTTCTCCGCAAAATAAACTATCGATTTTTTGATAGGATCAAATATCGAATTTTGGCAGTCCAAAAACTTTTTTTTAAAAAACGCCGCCATTTAATCAATTTTTGATTTTTGTTTTATCATAGTTCATTTTACAGACAATATTATCTAGTTCAACGAAATTTTTTTTTGGATTTGATCCACGTAGAAGGCCGGAATCACTGCAGCAGTGAAGGGCCTTTTTTGTCCCGTTGGAGATCGACGATATTTAAAAAAATATTTGTTTTTTTTCTTAAAAAATTTGAGATGTGCTGATTAGTTTTTGGAAAAGGCAGGTCCGGCAATTACGGAGATAAAGAGCAATGAGTGCAGAAAATATAAATCAAGATTTTGAGAGAAGGGAGCATCCGATTTGAATGATCTAAAAACATTCAACTAGTAATGATTGGGAGAAGTGGTAACTATTTTTTGGCAAAGGCAGGCCCATTCATTTCGAAGATACAGAGCTAAATGTGCAAAAAATGGCAGTTTTTAAGAGAACTAAGCGTCCGATTTAAATGATTCAAAAAACTTTCTGCTTGTTTTAACAAAATAATTGATTTTGGAGAAAAAATTTCTTGTTTCAAATTTATTTTTCAAAAATTTTTTTTTTCGAAAAAATTTTTTTTTTGTATATCGAAAATAATTCAGCTTTTTATTTTAATTCTGTTCTAATATACTTTAAACAAATAATTTCAACTTTCTAATTCAGTTTATATAATTCTTATAAATATTAGACAATGTTACAATATTTATAATAATCTATTTTAAAACATTTAATATTCCTCGATCATTTCGTTACGGTACGGGAAGTTCCAGCAATTTGCCTTAAAGCACGATGCCATACACCCCACTATTTTTTTTTTAATTTTGAGTATTTTTGAAAATTTTGAAATTTTTGAAATAAAACGATGTGAATTTTTTTTTAATTTTTTGGAAATTTTGAAATTTTTTGATATTTCAGATAAAATTACGAAAATTTGAAAAAAAATGATTATTTAAATTTTTTCGGAAATTTGAATATTTTAAAATTACTGAACTGCGTTTCCTAAACTAATCATTTATTCACGTCGCTATATATACACAATAGCTATTTACAAAATAAAAACTAAACGCTTTCAAAATCGAAGTACATGAATCAAGTACGCGTTGATATTTACGTGACAAAATACAGCTTTCCTATTGGACACTGAAAGTATCGGCCACGAGATCGTTCATCTATCGCCGAATAGGACATGCTCTATTCGTAAAATACGGCAGGAATTTGCAAGGACTGAAGTTGTTATGAAATCAAATTCCGACGTTGCTAAGGCAACGGTTTTACTTAGAAATTATGAGTATACCGCCGTTGTGAATGCGTGAAATTTGGCAGGCCAGATCGCAAATTATGTCGGGCATGATCGTGAATTATGATTTATCATGTCGTTGCTAGAGTAACAAACAAACAAAAACTGTCCAGCATGAAAACTGGCGTCGTGTGCACCGGGCTTAATTCCTTTTTTTCTGGCTTCTTCTCTTTATTCCTCATCGATGAAGTTTCAATAATACCACTGTTCGCGCCATATCAAAGGATGCGAATTATATTGATATATAAACAAAAATCATCAATCGATAATCAAACCAAAATCAAATCAATCAATACGTAATCAAAAACATATTAAAATTATTGTAGATACTATTATAACTTATAAAATAAATATATACAGTTATCAATAAAGTATTTTATAATTGTCCTTCATAAGGCAATCAATCAAAACAACATCCAAAAAAAAAACACATTCTAATGAAATATTATTGTTACATGAAACATTTTTGCGCGTGCTTCAAAATATATCCATTTTTAATAAAATATATTACAAGTTAAATATTGTTTAAAAAAAGCTAATAACACAATAAACAATACTTGTGATAAAAGATGAATAGCCGCATAAATTTTGTTTGCATATCTTGTAAATCTATAAATAATTTTGCTTACCTTGGTATAACCTTATTCCAATAGTTCTTATTAATTGCAATTAATCGAACTCTAATTTAATTTTACAAATATAAATAATATTTGGAAGATTGCCAACCTCACCCCTCAATAAATCTAAATTTGATCAATAATAATTTTAGAGAACATGAGCAAATGTAACTTTACTTTTAGTATATGAGGTCTTCAAACACAATAACCAAATGCCTTTATTATATTATTTAGAGATTTTCTTCATTTTCGTATATTATTAGTTTAAGATTAGAAATTAGTACATTAGATAAATCGAGTAGAGAAAAATTTTGTTTTCAACGAAAAATATAAAGTTTTAAATAATATTGAATTTTGATGTATTTAATACGTGAAAATTATTTTATCTACTTTGCAAATAAATTTAATTTGCAAGATCTCACATCTCTAACTTCTATTTACATTAAGTTTGATTAGTTTTTTTGATTGCTTGATTTACATATTATATATGTGTATAGTTAGTATATAACGTTTACACATCCTAGTACTTAATAATATTTTTTCTATACTTGACGTATTGTGGCGGCAAAACCATCAACGGCCTTCTTGTTTGTCCATTGCAGAGATTTGATGATGGGATTTGTGTGGAGTTCTAATTTCTTGATGTGGAATATGCTTCTTGATTTTATGTATTCTGCAACGGTTGGAATATCCAGGTCTTTGTGGAGGCAGTAGTTGGATATATACCACGGTGCGTCAGTGAGGTTTCTTAAAATTTTATTTTGGTATGTTTGTATAATTTTGATTTTGGAATTGCAGGCGCAACCCCACAGTTCTATACCGTAAGTCCAAATAGGAATAATTATGGTTTTGTAAATGAGTACTTTGTTCTCGAGAGTAAGGTCTGATTTTCTTCCTATAAGCCAATACAGCTCCTTGATTTTTATTTGAATTTGTTTTTTCTTATGTTCAATGTGGGTTTTCCAATTTAGTTTTGAGTCAATATGTAGTCCGAGGTATTTCACACTATTGGAGGAAGATATTATTTTGTTATTTAAATGAAGAGTTAGATTGTTATGATGTTTTAAGGAAATAATGAGATGTTGGGATTTATCGGTATTGATTGTTATATTCCATTTTGCGAACCATTCTTGAAGTGTTAGTAAGTATTTTTGGACCTGTAAATTGGCTAATAAAATATATTTTGATATTAAAGCTATGTCATCAGCAAATGTGCTGATAGTTACTAACTCATCAGTAGACATATTATGCGTATACAGGAGATATAATAATGGGCTTAGCACACTGCCCTGTGGTACACCGCATTCTATATTTCTGATGGCAGAGGTCTTTCCTTTTATTTTTACACGAAATTTTCTGTTATGTAGGAATGATTTTAGGATTTTGAAGTAAGAAGGAAATGTTAAAAAGATTTTGTATAAAAGTCCGGAATGCCACACCTTGTCAAACGCCCTGCTAACATCTAAAAATACAGACACACAGTGTTCCTTTTTATTTAAGGCTTCCAGACTGTAAGACACGATCACTGTTGTGTAGTGGAAAGTTCTCTTCTAAAGCCGAACTGATAGTTCGGTAGCCAGTTTGTATGGGTATAATCATCGAGCAATCTGCGATGTAGAAGTTTTTCCATTAGTTTAGAAAGAATTGGCAAAAGGCTGATTGGTCGATATGAAGAAGTGAAGTGAGGGCCCTTGTTTGATTTCGCTATCATAATAATTTCGGCTGTCTTCCAAGCAGTAGGCCAGTAATTAAATTGTAATATAGAATTATAGATATTGGTTAAAAATAAAACTGATTTCATGGCCAACTCTTTTAGCATTCTTGGCGTTATTTTATCTAATCCTGGAGCAGACTTATTTTTTAAATTCTTAATTTCTTCAAAAACATCATTGGGTGAAAAATGTCTTATTGAGGATGATTGGATATTTGATTGTAGTAGTTGTTCTATTTCTACATTTGAACTTATGTTTTGAAAGTGATTCTCAGGTGATCAGCAAATGCTTCCCTTTTTTTTTTACTCTTCGCCCATTTAAAGCTGTTTTGATGTGGCATTTTTAAAGGATAATTTATTTGAAGTGGTTTGCCCTTTCGTTTAATAGGTTGCCAAATTGAGTTGTCGAATCTATTAAGTTCCATCAGATAGGATTTGAATGAGAGATTTTATCATTCCTTCATTTTTTTCCTCAAGATATTATTGAGGTGGTTGAAAGAAGTCTTATCTGAAGGCTTGTGCGTCTCGCTTTTCTTTTTGCTATTTATAAATTTTTGATCTCAATAGGAATTGTTATTTTTTCTTTTGTTGCCTTTGGGGTCGGAGTGATTTGTTCTGTTGTTGTGCATAAGATTTCTGTAAAAAATTGTAGTTGAGTTTCTATATCGGTCGTGTTCTTTGGCCTTATAATTGGAAGTGTTCTAGAGTTGAGAATTTTTTGTAATGGACCCAGTCAGAGAATTTATTATGTAAAAATTGAATGGAATGGACAGGAATCGGTAGCGTACTAAATGTTAATAGGATTGGGGAATGGTCTGACGATAAGTCATAGCTTGGTTCAATATTCATTTGAAATTTGGAAATGCCTTTAAAAATAAAAAAATCTAAGAGATCTGGGAATTTACTTGGATTTGAGGGCCAATATGTGGGACTGTCTGTTGATATGTGATATAAGTTGTTTTGTTCTAATGCTGTATAAAGTTCTTTGCCTTTAGCAGTAGTTAAACGTGAACTCCATGCAGAATGCTTACAATTGAAATCCCCTCCAATAATAAATTTAGATCCAAATTGAGAAAAAAATGATGTATACTCTGAAGACGAAATTTTGAATTTTGGTGGACAGTATATTGCAGATACATGAAGATCATAAAGATTGGTTACAATCGCAATTTGCGTTGCTTGAATGAATTCTTCTTCAATATTTGGAAAAGCGTAGTGGTTTAAGTTATTTTTTACTAGAATCGCCGAGCCACCTCGAGCTCTTCCACTTGGGTGATTAGCATTATAAGTGGTATATTCGCGAATTTTGAAAACTGATTTATCTGTAAAGTGTGATTCAGAAATTAAAATAATATCTACATGATTTAATTTTAGAAAACATTCTAATTCGTTTTTATGTGGTATTAAGCCGTTGGCATTCCATTGAGCTATTTTAATTACCTTTGCCATTGTTCAAGTTATTAATGAGTGAAACTAACATTTTGAGGACCATACTGTTTAAGTTGATTAAATAAGGATTTGAATTCTTGAAGTAATGAGGAAAGAGATAAAAGTTCTGAGTCCGTAATAGGATTATTGAAATTTGTAAAAGAATTTCTTGTTATGTTTGCGTATGATAAGTCGGGGTTTCTTGATTTGATTCTAGGAGGAAATGTATGTGATTTGTCTTGTTTGTTTATGTTATGGAGTGTTGTTTTGTATCTCGTATTTTCGGTTGACTTACTATTGAGAAAATTATTTCTTTAGTCATTTATTTCTTTGTAGTATTCACAACCGCGATAATTAGCAGTGTGGGCTCCTCCGCAGAGACAGCAGAACGCTGGGGTTTTGGGATCTTTGGGACAGATTTTAGTATTGTGATCATCTCCGCACTTTAAACAGGCATATGGTCTGTTGCAATATCGCTGGGTATGATTATATAATTGGCAGCGTGTGCACTGTATGATATTATTATTTTGTTTCGGAGGCTCAATTCGGATTATGTTGTTTGATATTTTATAAATGTCATAGATTTTTTTGTTATTGTTTGCTGGTTCGAGATCGACAAAGAACATATTCAAAGGTATATTCTATGCCTGATGTTTGTTACGTTTCTAACTGTGTGACCTTGCTCTGCTAATTCCGATTTGATAGTGTCGATGTCAGTGGTAAAGTGTAGGTTTCTTATTACAGTTCTATAGGCATTTTCTTCTTTCAATTGATACGTGTGGAAGACAACGTTTGCAATTTTTAAATAATTAGATAAGTGTCGAAATTGATCAATTGTGCTGCAAAAAATTTTGAAGTTATTATTGCCAGACTTCTTAGAAAATATTGTTCGCGTGGAATGATCTTGTTGATTGCCTCTTTCATGTCGTTTATTTTATCGACGCTATACACGTAAATAGGTTTAGGTTTGTTTACAATCGGTTGAACTGGACTGTCATTGTCCATATTGATAGATGATAAAGCCGTGAATCGGTTTTGAGATATGGTAATTGAATTTAATGGTTTCGGTGTTATGTTACGTTTTTTGTTGCTAATTACCTGCCAAGAAACGCCGCTTGTGTATTGCTGCATTGTTTGTTGAGAATAATTATTGCTAGACGTACTTGCAGTTTTTAATGCGCTGGCGCTCGGAATTGGGCTACTTGGAGTATTAATTGTTTCATTTTCTTCTAACGTATCTATATTGTTGGGAACATTAAATGTTTGTATTATTATAAATAAATTACCAAAGAAATAATTTCCTACGGGCCGGCCGTGGTCCCGTGGTAAGAACGTGGGCTAGCAAATCTTAGTCCCGGGTTCGAATCCAACCTCGGTCGGTTCGGTATCAAAGCAGCTTGATACAAAATTGTCATTTAAAATCATAGATTTCAAATATGATTTCAAGTGAAAATGGCCTTTCGTAGGCATAACTGTAGCGGCAACATGCCACTTGGAAGTAAAGAGATACTAAGATTGTATCGCTTTGAAATACAAAGGAAGTGGAGTTGTATCCCTATACAACAGAAAAATGTGAGGGCTCTGACATCGTGCAACCATGATTGAGTGCATTTTCAACTCAACCCACGGACCTGCCCTTGGAAGAAATATTCGTAAAAAAAATGTAATAAACAGTAAAAATATGTAAAAGAAGAAGTAAAATATATGTAGTATGTTGTAAGATAAAAAAAAAAAATTAGTAGAAAAGGTTTTGTTTACACGTCACAAAATTATTTCAGATAAATATTGATTTATACACTTCAAATATCGAATGTTTGGCTTTGCTCCGATGTTATCGGTACCGTGTCCGAAGTCTGAATGAAAGGCAGAAGTAAGAAGAATTTTCAATTTGAAAAAAAGAGAAAGCTGGAATAATTATATAAATAATATAAAACCTAAAACGCCCGCTAGGAAAGTTTTCAAAATGATGAGATCTATGATAAATATGGGCGAATCGGGAAATATATCAAAATGTAGTGATGATGTGTTAGATCAAGGATGAGCAACCCGCGGCCCGCCGGATATTTTTCTGGGGCCCGCCAAGCATTTCTCAACGACAGATTATTTTTCTAGATATTTAATCAAATACGGCTGTAAAGGCTAATTTTGTCATCAGTCAAACTCTGGTAAAAACTGTTGTTCGAAAATAGCATTTCCTGATAAAATATATATTAGTTTATTTAAATATTAGTTTAACAAGCTTTAATATTGCAAGAAAGAATGAGAACTTGTCCGAGAACATAGCAACTTTAAATAGAAAAAAAAATTAAATAAGTAAATCTTATAAAGTCGCGAGCAATTTAGATCGTGAATATGTCGATTTTCAATACTAAAGTACGTTAGCTCAATAGTGATGCAATGCTTAAAGGAGTATACGACTCAAATGGCGAATTACAATTGTTTTTGGATATGAAATAATACGTATAGTCCTTTCGTCATTTTGGTAATAAAGAATAATATCTTTTGCAGAATCTTATGTTTCACTTTTCATATTCAAAAAAAGAAAATGTGAACTTTTAATTGTGATTCCAAATGTTCAAAGCTAACAAGACAGCTGTTTCATGTAAATGTTTTCTCCGCCATTTAACATGCTAAATACTACAGATTTAAAAAGTTTTTCAGTAAACATCGAATTTTTTTATAAATCTTATGAGAAATGTTCGCTTTTGAAAAAAAAACTCAAATCAAATTATGATAAATTCTTTTTTCGGAAGTACGTATGTGCGCAAACAGTTACGCAGGTTCACAAAAGAAAAGTCGCTGGATAATAATTAATTCATTCAGAAAAAAATCTAAATTGAAGATTGTGCCAGTTTTTAAATGTTTTTCAATAAATTGTACCTCAATTTTGATTATCAGACAACTCTTTTTTGTGGACCTGTGTTAATTTCTACCATAAAATCCGTAAAAAATTACCACCTATCAAAACTAAATAAAACATATCAAAGCTGCAACGCGTTGCTACTAAATAAAATTAAAATAAAGAACAAAATCTAAAAAAAACGTCTGATATTGATCAGCTTATATAAAGAAAAGCAGTGCAAATTTTTTTAATAAAGTTTTCAAGTAACATTGTTTTTCTTTTAAATATTATTTGTTTTCATTTTGTATTAATATTTATAAACACTTATAATATACACTCGTAATTATATAAAATATATACTTTGTTCAATTTTATATTTTTGTTCTTTTCTTGTGGCAATTTTGTAATTTTGTTGCAATTACATTATTCCCGCGCTTAGTCAATAAATCTTTTGATTTAATTTTAAATCTGACTTTTAGCAGGGTTTATGAAAGCTTCAATTTTATTAAAAAAAGGCAATTTATTTTTATCATGGCTTGTACGGCCGTAACCATTTTTTTCAAATTTTGTTTTTTATTTTAATTTTTTATGCGGAACGGAAAACTACATACAACTTCAAATTTTCATTTTTTTATAATAGTCATTTTAGTAGTCCAATCATTTTTTATATAGCTCGGTAATCGATCAATTGACTATTATCTCTTTTTTGTGAACGTTTTAATTGAAATTTGATCAAAATTTTTCTGAGCTTATAAAAAACTTAAATTTATTCGCTCTATCCGCTGCAACATTTTAAAAATGGCAACGAAATGGTTACCTCCAATAAAACTAACTGATTTGCAGGCTTATCCTATTGTACAAATATTTCTCGATGTGCATAAGAAGTTTTTGAATGTCTCACAAAAGGAGCTATTTCAACAAAAAAATTAGATTTTATATTCAATTTTATAATCAGGAGATAAAACTGTTTTTTGAGAAAAAAGTGGCTTTTTTAGAGTATAACATAATTACAATGTCTATTTTAGTATTTTAGCGTTGCAGTGGGCAAACTATCAATGTAATAATTTTTATACATTCAGAATTAGTTATTCATTTCTTATACTAATGATTTTCTAAAAATATTTTCTATACCTAAATGTTCGCCGGGTCAGCTAGTATATATATATATATATATATATATATATATATATATATAAATAACGTGCGGCCCGTCATAAAATTTGAAATTTTAAATTGGCCCGTGGGTTAAAAAGGTTGCTCGCCCTTGTGTTAGATGTTCTAGTAAACAAAATACCACCACCAGGAGTTAGTTACAATATTGATGAAGATTTAAATGGGTATGCGGAAATAGAAAATGATTCATTAAGTAAACCGTTTACAAAATGGGAACTAGAAAAAACCTGGAATAAAAGAACAGATACAGCGCCTGGATTAAATAATATTCAATATACAATGTTAAGAAACCTTCCAGAGCAAGGTAAACTAATATTACTAAAGATAATTAATAAATACTGGAAAAGGCCTGATTATAATTGATGCTGGCCGTAATAATAAAGTGATTTTATTAAGGGGGTCTTCCTATGTGACGGCCTATTTTTTAGGGATATTTTAGGATTTTTTTCTACGACCAGTAAATATTTAGAGCTTCAAGTTTTTTAATTTATTAACACATATTTGGACAGTATAAATATAAAATTTCAGCTAAAAATATTTAGTCAAACTAGCTTACAGCGCTCTGAACACCCCCGCTCGAAAAAAAGAGCTCTCCACTTCCTCCACGATTCGGCTGATCGGCTTATCTGAAAAAAAAAAAAAATAAAAGGCGTTTTAATTTGTAGGCTTAAAAGCACGGAATGACCTATAATCAAATGAATATAAAAAAATTGGATTTTGGGCTTCACGACCAACAGGGCAAACCCATAATCGACATAACTTTTAAAATACCTTGAAAACCTTCATTAAAGATAATAACTGCTGAGTAGCTAGCAATTTCAACAATTTTGGGACCAGAATGAAATGTTTAGGAGCGAAAGTCCAAATCAAAGAATTCAAAGATGCGTTATTGTTTTGTGTCTCTGCTCCTAAACAAACTTTGTATAACGGATATATGAATAAAAGGGAGGCCGGGTATAAAGCCGACGGTACACAATAGGCCCGGGCTCTAACTGCAAACTCAGCGCTCCGAACCGCTCTTTCTTTACTGCTGTATCTTTAAAACGACTTCGAATTTTCTAAAATCGCTTTACTACGGTTTCTAGACATGTTAAGGGAGCAATTTATGAAAAAAAAATCGATTTTTTCAACCCATCACGTAGGAAGACCCCCTTAAAAAGCCAAATATAAATAGAAATGAAATAGATGCTATAGACCAATAACGTAAATAACGTAACGTACCGTAAAAAACGTAAATTTGGCTCGACACAAATTTTCTCCCTAGAGAGAATAAATTTTTATTATGTTTTTCTCTTTTTGTGTTATTATGTGTTATTATAAAAATGTGCTATGTGATTTTTTTTTTGGGGGGATAAATTTTCATTCCTCTTTTTTGTCACACAATATTGAATTTATTTATATATTTTGAATTATATTATTGTTTGTAAAATCAAAATCCAATGAAGGATAACTACCTTCGGATAAAAAACCCAGGTTATAAAGTGCAAGTACATACTTTTATATACTGAAATATATAGTCTTGAATTGAATTGAATTCGTATATGCAAAAAAAAAATTGTTTGACTCACCCACCGTCAGCTCTGACTAACATTATCCTAGATGTATTGCACGTCGAGCACAAACAAAATTTTCAGTCGACGTGCTGTCAAAGGTAAAAATGTGGACTGTTCTCTAATACATCAAAACGATTTTAACGAGTTTTGTATGAAATGAATATTTTTCGCACTAAAATCATTTATTTACCTGGGAACAATCACAATTTTGAATTA
>NW_020536982.1:0-18065 GCF_003426905.1 Ctenocephalides felis | reverse complement strand
GTTAATAAATTTTGTACTCAACATATTACAGCAAAAATATAACTTAAGTAAAAAATCAAACTTATAAATTCACCTGTAATTCTGCGCAGGAGGCATGTTCGACGCACTCAGCGTTTCCGGCGGGGTTGCGTTATTTGCTGCTGCTTCTGAGTCATTGCTGCTGCAGATGGAGCTGACACTGCTACCGTGGGCTGGTGACTTGTATGGGTATGTGTTATGGGCGCAGGTAAAGGAGCAGCGATGAGTAGAGGCGGCGCAGGTCTCCTGTAAGTAATAAAAATATATGTAAATACACTATAATCTAGGAAAACATATAGTCTTTTATTAAAATTGTTTCACTAGTGGCTTCAATTAATACAATTCTTAAAATACATATATTATTATGTACACACAATTATAGGTTGCATCTATACCCGTTTTATTATAAAATATAGTCAATTAAATATATTCAATATATGCAGATATAAAAGCATAAAGAAATTTGCCTGAATGTAAATTAATGTCACACATTATATATGAGCTGGATTGCCATCAGCTCCTAAACAACTTCATGAATGCATATTAATTTCAACCTGAGATAGTTCATAAGAAAATCGACTATTCAGCTTCGCAAAAAGTTTTCAAAAGCAAAACCCTGTTGAAACTTTCCCGAAAAAGACGTCCTTAGTCCTGTTCTTAATAGATAAACTTGTACGAACACTAGATGGCAAAGAAAATTTCACTGAAAATCGAGGGAAAATATAAAGTTTTGTTAGGATTTACGTAATTATTTGAAATAGAGCTTAATGACTGTTCTAAAAGGGAGAGTCACATACCCGCAATGGGAAAGAAAGTAGAAAGTAAAATAAAAATTTCTCATAAAGGATTACAAGTTTTGAAAGAAAGAGTTTTTATATTTGAATAATTGGATTATAAAGAAGCTGCCATGTCATCATAAGTATAATATTGTAACATAAACTAGTTGGGTGTATGGCATCGTGCCTTAAGGCAAATTGCTGGAACTTCCCGTACCGTAACGAAATGTTCGAGGAATACTGAATGTTTTGAAATAGATTATTATTAATATTGTAACATTGTCTAATATTTATAAGAATTATATAAACTGAATTGCAAAGTTGAAATTATTTGTTCAAAGTATATTAGAACTTTAGTCAGAATTAGAAATAAAATCTGAATTATTTTCGATATACAAATTTTTTTTAAAAAAAAAAAAAAGTTGAAACAAAAATTTTTTTTTTCAAAATCAATTATTTTGTTAAGACAAGCAGAAAGTTTTTTTAATCATTTAAATCGGACGCTTAGTTCTCTTAAAAACTGCTATTTTTTACATATTTAGCTCCGTATCTTCGAAATGTCTGGGTGCCTTTGCCAAAAACTAATAAACACTTCTCCCAATCATTACTTATTGAATGTTTATTAGATCATTCAAATCGGATACTCCGTTCTCTCAAAAACTCGATTTCTATTTTCTGCACTCTTTGCTCCGTATCTCCGAAACGGCTGGACCTGCCTTTGCCAAAAACTGATCAGCTCTTCTCCCTATCAATAGGAATCGAATGTTTTTTGAATCATTCAAATCGGTTGATCCGTGCGCCCGAAAACGTGACAGGAAATTTGTATCCATACATACATACACACACACATCCATTTTTTCTGAGGTATGCCAAAATGTTCAGAAACTTTCAAAACGTCGAGAAATGTAAAAATTTTCAATTTCGATTTTCGGCCCATTACAGTAACTTACCCTACGGGAAGTTAATAAATTAAAATATAAAAATAATGTAAGTGTTTTGATATAATATATATTTTTCATAATATCTTGCTCTGAGAATTATTAACTTTTTCAAATAAAACCCAGAAAAATTCCACGCAAGATAAAATATAACATAAATTTTGATCATTCCCATGTTGGCACAACCGACATACCCTATAATATTACCCCTAAAAATATTATCAAGGCCGTACCTTTTTCTTGATCTTTTTTGTCATGTAATAATTCATATTATATTAATATCATCAGTTGCGTTATTACGCTTTAGCGCCATAACAGCCCCCGTCCGGCAACGTAATTGAATGGAGAGTTGAAAGCTTTCCGGTTTGACGGTTCCGGTTTCCCGACATCCGGTTATTAACCGGTTGCTAATGACACTCATATACTTGCTCAGAAAATGCTCAATATGCAGCAGCTGTACCCAAGGCATAATATTAGATGAGGATATAAATATTTACTTTTATCAAAATATAAAAGCTGACTTAAAAATACTAAGATGTTTCGATAATCGAAATACAGTATTTCTATGAACCTCCAGTAGTAGCATTGTAATCTGATTTTTAGTGATTGTTTTACAAAAAATTGGTCTCAATTGATAATGCAGAGTTATCATAGGAAACAATCCATAAACCCAAAACGTAAAAAATATTTATAAATGAAAAAGGAGGCTTTTAAAAAAATAAAATCATATATAATACATATATATATATATATATATATATATATTTGTGGTTTCTATATTATTATTTCCAACTACATGACCCGACAGACGTTGTCCTGTACCCATGTCTACAATTTTTTAATAGAATATATTAATATTTACCGTTTACTTAAAAATAATAATTATGGTTTTATAAATTACGCCAAAATGCATATACATTTATAATATGAGCGATGTTAAATGTAGAACTGCTTTAAATGAAATGATGAGTTTCAATTCTCACACTATATTGGAAATTGAAGTCTTTTAAATAGTATAACATAACCATAACCATAACCATAGCATAACACTGGTACTTCGTGTTGGATTAAATTAATTTAATTTTTTATTATTTAATATATACAAAATTGCAGTGAAATTTTTACGAATTTTAAAAATATTGTGAAAAGATTAGTAAAAGATGCAAAGAAGTTATATATTGAAAAAACTATATTGAATATTTCATATCCGAATCTTGTGCTGGCTCGTATTTTTCACATGCATCGCATTAAAAGTAGGATCGGCCCTGATTAATACTTAATTTGATATTTTAAGTGAATTAATTTATCATATCCTGTTCATATGTGTATCATTCAATCTGCCATACATATACTGTATTTTATATTATTTTAATTTCTGACACATCTCTGCTGCTTTTTGGCAATAATGATGTAGACATTTTATTTTTCTTATTCATAATCATAAATTTATTATACATATTTAATATTGTCTAGGTCATAAGTAAATTAAAATTTTTGGCAGATGATGTAGTTTTCAGTGCAAACAATGACATGTCGTTTTTAACAATTTTTCCCATTTATTTTTACAATATTGCACATACATCCCAGTAATTTATAATCACATACATCCTAGAAAATTTGCTTAACAAACTTCAGAAAGATTTATCAGAAATCCGAATAATCGTTTAGAGGAGTATGAACTTTATATATTAGCAATAAAGCTCAAATAGATTCTACGTTTTAGTTAGAAAACGTTTGTATGAGAAAAAGAAAAGGGCTGTTTTAGGGTTTTTCCGGCAGTTATTCGATTTTTTTTCGCCGTAAGAACCATCCTTGGACTTCAACAAATTTAAAAAAATAATTGGCCAAATTGGTCCAGGCGTTGTTGAGTTATGCGCTTACCAACACATTTTGCGATCCATTTTTATATATAAGATATGCATCAATTTATTTCTCGCTTCTGGTTACTATTAATCCATTTATATATTTGTTTCTACGATTCTAATTAAAGGCTTTCCCACAACGCTATTTATGTAAACAGTTTAAATTATCCTTTCATTCTGCCTTATAATTAACAATACTTTATTTAAAGTTAAACTCTCAACACTGTGCAAACGCAGTTCGCAAAACGCGAAAAGTGCAGCGCCCGCATTTTATAAAAATATGCAATATTTATAATTCCTTCGAAATGGATCCAATTTGCGGAGTAAATATTTTCCCAGCACTCTGTACCACTTACTGTCTAAAGCTTTATTAATTTTAGGTGCATGTATTTGCAACTTATTTACATACAAACCGAAGCATATTACTACGATCGAAATGGACTGTTGAATAAAAGAGTGATAAGAATTATGTTATGTTGAGATCATTGCCATTATAGAAATATTTTAAATGACTTTATATAATTATTAAACTCATGATTGAAAACTCAACACTAAACATAGATACCAAAAAGACACAATAAAAATTCATTGAAAAAATGACTAAAAACCATAGTAAAACATGTTTGCATTTTAAAATAATATAAAACCTCTCACTTAAATAACAGATCTTATGGTTTCGCTGAACTTTTTTTTTAAATATTATGGTTCTCTTAAATCAATTGAATCATGGTTGCTCCTAAATGCATACAGCTATTAAATTTTGAGTTTATGAGCAATGTTTAGAAAATAAATTTTAACTTTTTAACTCTCTCCTCAATGAAATTTGATCCGCATCATATAAAAGTTTGATGCGTGGTTCTTCAAGTAAACTTATCCAATTATACCTTCTCATAATTTCTTTCAACTTTAGATATTATAGCGTCTAAAGTAATATGATATATATATATATATATATATAATAAATCTAAAATAGGGCACAGATAATTCTCGTGATAATTTCCCTTTGCGATAACATCTTTTACGCCCGCACTTTCGATTAAATCGAAAACGTTTTTTCTTGTTCCCTTGAAAAAAAACTGTCCAGGATCCAGATCCTTAAAAACCCTTTTTCCGGATGTGAAATAATGCATCCCTTTCGAGCAAGCTACGTTTGATTCTGGCGATTTATAAGGGGTAGGTTTTAGCACAGCCCGCCCTTCCGCAGAATGCGGTTTACCCTTCGTTTTTCAAGAACTCCCCCGCGTCGTTCGGACAAAATACGGACTTTTCTTTGATGCGGAAAAGATGTAAGCAGAGCTCAGTGATGGAATAAAAAATACCTGCTTTTTAATATGTATGTACCTGTATAATGACAGAATATAAACTCTTCTTCTAACACTTGCCTTTGAAGTAATCAATTTACTCTATATTCAAAAAATCAACGGTTGCAATAATCAAACGTTTTCTTCTAAAATAATAAACCAAATGAAATTTTGTTGTAAACTGTCTATCTGTCTCAAGCTTTCAATATGTATTTCTCCAAATTTCTCATGTATTCCAGCTTTATTTTACTCTGATTTTTACTCTATTTTTAATCTGAAGCTATATATATGTTCCAAATTCCATTACTATATATGACTTATCACATTTTTTTTATAATATGTATGCATAAAAAATTAAAAATCATAAAT
This sequence comes from Ctenocephalides felis, assembly GCF_003426905.1. Taxonomy (NCBI): domain Eukaryota; kingdom Metazoa; phylum Arthropoda; class Insecta; order Siphonaptera; family Pulicidae; genus Ctenocephalides; species Ctenocephalides felis. The sequence goes on along the minus strand of NW_020536982.1, from coordinate 12,801 downwards.
TTGTTTCCTATGCCATTAGCTGCTGACCTTTTGACCCATTTTCATTATTATTGAAATTACAAATATTTCAATATTCTTACATTGAGCTTGCAATAAACTCCTGACCTATTTCCATCATTGTTATATACGCACATAATATGAATTACGCTTACAGTATTAATATGTCTACCTGTGCACGCACACTCAGCACAGTATAGTAGATATTACAAATTTATGCAATCTACCACAAATCCATGTATGCGCTTATTAATTCATTGCGCTTTTTAAAATAGAAAAGACTCAAACAGCTATTTTGGTTCTAAAAAAATTTGACACAAATAACAAACTATACAAAGGTGAAAAATTTAATCGACTGCAAACAAATGTAGTAGAATGTTGAATTCATACAAAATGTTTTACTAAAAATAAAATACGGGTTACAATTATTATTTTATATCATATAAGTACATTTTTTGTCATCAATCAGAATTACTCATAATTACTGGTCTTATAAGATGTTTTTTGAAGACTTAACTTAATAATTCATGAGAGGCAGCCCATGGGTTAACCATTCTCCTATGTGTGGCGATTATATTAGATATAGGGTAAGGCGGAGCACAAAGGTCTACTTTGACTATAAGCAATCATATTGTGAAAAAAACTACCGAATTATATATACAACAAATAACACATATCAAAAAAACAACTATCTGATTGTGTTCAGTAAAACTCAGCTAATTCATCATTTTCGTCTGTTTCTCAAAAATTGTCACCTGGGACAGCCAAGGGGCAAACAGTTCGAATGTCTAATTATCAATTTTAAAAAGATTTTATGAAATAAAAGCTGCATTATTCAACTAATGCAAAATATAAATTTGATGGGTACTATAACCTTGGTCAGGTATTTCGACAGAAATAATCATTAGCACAGTTGGAATAATTATTTATTTAACTTATCTCTTGAAAAATTGCTTTTTTAACTTAATCCACATTTTTTTATTTATTATTAATTTTTTATTGTTTACACCTTTTCCAGGGTGAAAGCGTAATGGTTCTTTATACACCCACTGACATGTAAGCTTTTATAAAGGTTATATAAAAAAACTAATAAATCTAACTTAAAAATAACATTATGTACATTTTATAAACCATTTAAATAACATAGACATAAATATTTTATCAAGGTCTCGTGAAGTAATAATTAAGAAAAATGATTTAAAAAAATGTGGGCCCTAAATATAAAATGCGTTACTACAATATGATCTTATACCCATGCATAAGGGTATAAAAATCCATTTGTGATTTTATTATCTTTAGTAATCATTATGTATATATATTGGCATAAGTTAAATAGCATTTTTAGAGATAATCTATAAACAACATTTAAATTTTACATATTAGCCGAAGAACTTCACATTTGTGGTACTAAATGCATAGCATAAAGAGCATGTCATCAAGTCAAATTAATAATTAATTATAGTAGTCGATATACACTATTTTTCAAAAGCATCGAACATTCACATTTCTGTGCGAGTTAATATTTAGTTAATAAATCCTTAAAAGCCTTTCTCAACATACTGCATCGCATGACTGTTTTAGCATTTCCTTTCCGTGTTAATTTGAATGGAAAACAGATTTTTTCACGCGCGTCAACAAATGGACGACGTGATACAGTCGTCAGAATATTTAGGTCAATGCGTAACCTTTTGTTATAATGTATGCAGTGATATACGCAACTCGCTTTTCCTCGAAACATCATCTGAACGAAGGAAAAATTTCCGAGCATTTTCTCTATTTCCATCTGATGCAAATGAGAATATTTTTCGTTCGCATTTTCTTATGCATATATTATTCATAGCTCGTCTTCGGCGTTTTAAAGATATCTACTCTAAATGATTGGTCGTGCGGGTAAGGATAGACTGAAACTCGGAGTTTTTTTACTACAGTTTTTCTACTAGATATAGTTGGCGAAAAATGTTAGTAAAGACCTATAGACGTCTTGTATAATGTCACGTAAATTCCGATAGGTCATCCGACGTATATATATATATATATATATATATATATATATATATATATATATTTAATACATATATATATATATATATATATATATTTAATACATATATATATATATATATATATATACATCATACAGAAATATTTTGAAAATATCCTGCCTACAGATAAAATGGTGCTCAATTACTATAGTAATAGAGCACCATTATACTAACGATGTTATAATATTCGTAGACATAAAAAATTACAAAACTAGCTGTAAGTGGAATTCTGTCTTGAGGCTATTATGGCATCGTGCCTTAAGGCAAATTGCTGGAACTTCCCGTTGAATACTGAATGTTTTCAAATAGATTATTATAAATATTGTATCATTGTCTAATATAAAATAATAAAATAAAATCTCAAATATTTTCGATATACAAAAAAAAAAAAAAAAATGGAACAAATTTTTTTTTCCAAAAACTATTATTTTGTTAAGACAAGCAGAAAGTTCTTTGAATCATTTAAATCGGACGCTTAGTTCTCTCAAAAACTGCTATTTTTTACATATTTAGCTCCGTATCTTCAAAATGGCTGGGCCTGCCTTTGCCAAAAACTAATAAACACTTCTCCCAATCATTACTAATTGAATGTTTTTTAGATCATTCAAATCGGATACTCCGTTCTCTCAAAAATTCGATTTCTATTTTCTGCACTCTTTGCTCCGTATCTTCGAAACGGCTGGACCTGCCTTTGCCAAAAACTAATCAGCTCTTTTCCCTATCAATAGAAATCGAATGTTTTTTGAACCATTCAAATCGGTTGATCCGTGCGCCCTAAAACGTGACTGGAAATTTGTATCCACACATACACACACACACACACACACACACACACATCCATTTTTTTCTGAGGTATGCCAAAACGTTCAGAAACCTTCAAAACGTCGAGAAATGTAAAAATTTTCAATTCCGATTTTCGGCCCATTACAATAACTTACCCTACGGGAAGTTAATAATCTCTAAATTAAAAAGATATATTGAATTATTTTCTTTATTACTATCAATATATGCGATAATCTTAATAATTTCTATATAAAATAGCGTTCAAAAATCTTGAATGAATACGTAGTATAGAAAACAGTATAATAATAGATTATAATCTGAAATTAAACTAAAAATATTGCACATTTTAATTAAAAAAAATGATCTAATTTAATTGGTTTATAGTTCAAAGTGAGTGAAACCCCTGTAATTATTATTTAAATATACAATTGCGAATAATTCGATACAATATAAAATATTCGAGAAACGTAATTGAAATAATGGCTGAATTTAATAACAGATTATATGCGTATATGATTTTTTATGATTATTTTATTCAAATAAGCATTTTTTCGTTTCAATTTAAAATATTTAATGTTCCGAAATAATGCAGCCATAGATTTTTATGATATTAATTATAAAACAGTATTAATATTCATGTCACCAATTATACGAATAAAGCTAACAGAGATAATTATAATTTTTCATATGTCTGATTGAAGGGAATTGCATTAAGTATATTAATCAATAATACAATAAACTAAATACTGGAATTTATTTAATGAAAGTTATGGTTATTTATTTAAGTTTAGAAATAATTTAACAAAAAAATAAATAGAAACTCAAAAGCAATTCGTGATTTCAAACCCCAAGCAGATTTCCATGCGTAATTCAATCCAATTATTATTTTTACAACCTTTGTTGAATCCCGCACAAAAATTTATTCAATTATTCATTGTTAGATATAGGCGTTTCCATGCAAATTTTACTTAATTCTATGAAAACGCTGATATGAAAACATTGCTGTTCTCACTAGAAAATGAAAAATAAAAATATTCTCAATGCAATAAAACTGTATAACATTTCTAAAAACCTTTTATCGTCGTAATACGCGATTCAAGGAAATATGGAGCTCAGACTAAATAGTACTTCAGTAGAATTTTCAATTTAAATTGTATTCAAAGCTATAAACATTGAATTGCAAGTAAATCATGAAGAAGCTCTATTGCAATAAAATATTTTATTTAAAAAATTAGAGCATGATAAAAAGTAAGAGGTAAAAATCTATTAAATCTACGAAAGTGGGAACCAAATAAGTAATATATTTCGAAGTGTGAAATAACAAAATTTTGATCCAATCATCATTTTTATTGTTATTAATATAGTCGCAAACTAAATAATTAAGAATTAATCATATTTAAAAAAAACTTATTTAAAATAAATTTAGTTAAGTTAAATCTATTTAGTTAAGTAAACGTTGTCATACAAAGTGTTAAACAATTAAACGTGCATACAAAATTTGACACGCACAAGACACTTTTACGACATTCTTCGCGTCGTAAAACAACTTACTCCTAGAATATCCTAATTGCTTTATAATTTGAAGCACGCGAGCTTTTCTTCTTCCGCAAAGCTCTGCTTCAAGATACATACAGAGCTTTAATAGAGGAGACAATTTTAATTAGCACTAATTAATATGAATAAATTATAATTATGAAATATTTATAAGAAAACATATAGTAGGTTCATTTTATGTGCTGTTTTTTCTGGTAAAGGTCTGATAATCGAATGACAATTAAGCTTAGGAAGTTTGAATCAGCACTAATCTTTGACATAAAAAAGAATAAAAAAAATGCTTTTAAAAGCAATGGATTGAGCGGAAAGATCATTCTTAAGAATACTTTGAAATAATATGTGAAAAATCACAAAGATTGAAAGCTAAACTGCAAAACAATAATCGGGTGTATCCATTAAAGAAATTAAAGAAAGAAATCCATGGAAAGTTTGCCATTTATTCTATTTAAACCTAAACCATGTGAAACGTCACGACTTATTGTTATACACGCAGCACATACGAAATTGTCAATACAAAGTCCGCAGCGCTGTACAAGGTTAACCTGCATGGAACTCGAGATACCTGCACTCACGTATTTATCGTAGCTTTTGTTCTAATTGAGAGGCAGAGATGGGAAAATATTTAAATAAAAACGAAGATAATATAATAAATGAGATTGTTACATAAACTAGTGGGGCGCTTGGTAACGTGCCTTAAGGCAAATTGCTGGAACTTCCCGTACCAAAAATTATTTTTTTTTAAAAAGTTTAACATTTTTGAAAAAAATTTACTCTGAAAAAAATAGATTTTTGAGAAACTAACTGAAAATTTTACAGGAAAATTTATTTTGAAATATTTTGAAAATTCAGAACATTGTTTCAAAGCAATCATACTGCTTTAACTTCATAGAGACGAAATATCGAAGCGCGTAAGCGCCACGTCACCGTCTAACGGATAAACATTGGTACGGAACCCATAGGAATGTAAACAAAATTTATACTTATTGTTAAAATCTCTATAAAATATCTAATAATTGGATGTCCATATGTCTAATGATCATTTTTGACCGCCAAATGGCATTTTTTTACGTTTTTACTGGATCTCCGAAACCGCTAGACCTGCCTTCATGAAAATTTGATCAGTTCTTCATCTTGTTAATACAAGTAAAGTGTGTTTTGAATTTTCAAATCGGACGCTCCGTTCTCTTAAAAACTGAGTTACCGTTTTTGGCACTTTTTGCCCCATATCTTCGGAACGGCTAGACACTGCCTTTGCCAAAAACTAATCAGCACGTCTCCTTATCAATACGAATCGAATGTTTTTTTAATTATTCAAATCGCTTCATCCGTGTTCTCGAAATCGTCGACGAAAATTTGTATTCGAACACACACATATACACGCACAAACACACACACACACATACATCATGGTTATTGTGAATAACTGAATACATGAAGTTTTTATTATTATTAGTAATAATTTGCATCAAAATAAATAAAAGAATGTCACAACAAATATACTTTGCAAATACTAAATTGCAAAATACATTGTCCGCAATACTAGCGTTGGTAAGCTGCAAGAGCTTTATTGCTATGGGATAAAGCAAAAGCTCGTAGGTGCTACGATTCGTCGTATTCGGATTGGAATTGTTCCGACTACAAACATTTGAATTGGATGGAATTGACGAATAAATATTAATAATTAAAAATAAATGCAAAAAGTGCAAAATTAATTTATTATACAAAATTTAATTGCTATTAAGCAAAAAAATTTATGCCTCTAAATAAAAAAACATGTGGTAAATCATATGACTGACAAATTGTAAAAGAATTCCTGTTTTAAATTTTTAAAAGATTATTTAATTTGTTCAACATGCTGAATGTTGATGCAATTTCAGCGTCGAAACCACATAAAGTTATTTAATGCAAATAAACATTTGAAGAATATGTTTCAACGTCGAACAAAAAATCTAAAGTTCATATATATATATATATATATATATATATATATATATATATATAATATTAAATATAATGTAATAAATTATTATTTAGGAATAATTGTTAATACTGATATGCCAAAACAATGTTCATTTAATACGGAAAAATATGATATAAGCATAAATGAAAATAGTAAAGTTGTTATTTTTAATCACATTGCAAAAATAAAAATGGTTGATTTAAAAAATACAAATGGTAGTACAAACAATTAATTTTGTACATTTAATTTAATAGTAAATTTTCGAGTAAAATTTTCGAAATAAACAATAGAATGCTCATAGCAGAATTTTGTCATAGAGTGTCCACGCGAAGAAAATACAGAATAAATCATTTAAATAACGAACTAAGAAATTCTTTTATTTTACACAACAAATATAGTAACTTCTACTACAATGTCGTCTTCTCTGCACTGTCCCGGTTCGTAGAAGATTTTCATGGGCTAAGCTACCGGCAGTCATGTGTTCATTTTCGCTTGTTTTCTAGATTGTTTACACTGCTGGCCGTTGTTTCGTCCGTTCTGTACGAGCACAAAGGGTGTCAAGAGGGCGAAACGGGGTCGGAAAACAGAGTTTATATCGATTTTCACAAGCGTCACAGAGCGGCGAGCGAGAAAGACGGACGACCTGACCGACATACGCGCGATAGATGGGCGACCTTATGTTTTTCTCAAATGCGACACATACACCCAGGAAAACGTGAGCTTCTGGACAGCGTTGGTAAATATTATACTCCTAAAGGAAAACTATTATTCCTAATCCCTATTGTGATTTTTCTATTGTAATATTTTTCTAGATTTATAAAATAAAAATAGTTTTTATGTGATCATTACCAAATTAAAGCTAAAAAGAATGTTCTATAATCAATTTTAGACTTTAAGATTTCAAAGTCAAGTCATCTATATTAACTGCCCGTAGGGTAAGTTATTGTAATGGGCCGAAAATCGGAATTGAAAATTTTTACATTTCTCGACGTTTTGAAGGTTTCTGAACATTTTGGCATACCTCAGAAAAAAATGGATGTGTGTGTATATGTGTGTGTGTGTGTATGTGTGTATGTATGTATGGATACAAATTTTCAGTCACGTTTCCGGGCGAACGGATCAACCGATTTGAATGGTTCAAAACATTCGATTCCTATCGATAGGAAAGAGCTGATTAGTTTTTGGCAAATGCAGGTCCAGCCGTTTCGAGGATACGGAGCAAAGAGTGCAGAAAATAGAAATCGACTTTTTGAGAGAACGGAGTATCCGATTTGAATGATCTAAAAACATTCAATTAGTAATAATTGGGAGAAGTGTTCATCAGATTTTGGCAAAGGCAGCCCAGCCATTTCGAAGATACGGAGCTAAATATGTTAAAAATGACAGTTTTTGAGAGAACTAAGCGTCCGATTTGAATGATTTAAAGAACTTTCTGCTTGTCTTAACAATTAATTGAGTTTGGAAAAAAAAATTGTATATATATATATATATATATATTTAATTTTTTGTATATCGAAAATAATTCAGATTTTATTTTTAACTCTGACTATAGTTCTAATATACTTTAAACAAATAATTTCAACTTTGCAATTCAGTTTATCTAATTCTTATAAATATTAGACAATGTTACAATATTTATAATAATCTATTTGAAAACATTCGGTATTCCTCGAACATTTCGTTACGGTACGGGAAGTTCCAGCAATTTGCCTAAAGGCACGATGCCACCCACCCCACTAGTTTAACAGAAAATTGAAAAAAACATTTTTCGGTTTTTATGTCTTTTAATGAATGAGATAATAGTACCTATGCAAATAAATAAAAATAATTTATCAAAACCTACAATTATATTGCAAATTATCATTATGTATAACATCTCCATCACGTAGTTCAACATTCATGTTTAGTACTTAAAGCACTTACATACACATATGCGGGTAAAAAGTTCCACCATCGATATCACAAAAACAAATCAAGTTACGAATTTTATATCAACTATATTTGAATGTAAAGAAAAATAGATTTATAACCAGCCATCACTTTGATTCCTACGACGTTACTATCGTGAGAAAATCGACTATATTTGAAAATCCATAAAAAAATATTTCCTCTCGTTGTTATTTTTTGGTTGTGAGCACTATTGTTTAGTTTGCAAAACCTTAATATAATTTTTAAGTATATATTATTTAATTTTCAACACTTGTTTATATAACCTTTATAAAAACACACACGTGGGTGGGTTAATAAGAACCAATTGAATCTTTACCTTGGCAATGATACCCCGCATTTGGGGTAAAAAGGACCAGTTGACACATTTTTGAAAAACAGCAAAAAGCAAACGAATCAAGTTACAAATTTTATATCAACTATATTTGAATGTAAAGAAAAATAGATTTATGACCAGCCATCACTTTGATTCTTACGACGTTACTATCGTGAGAAAATCGACAATATTTGAAAATCCATAAAAAAATATTTCCTCTCGTTGTTATTTTTTGGTTGTGAGCACTGTTGTTTAGTTTGCAAAACCTTAATATAATTTTTAAGTATACATTATTTAATTTTCAACACTTGTTTATATAACCTTTATAAAAACTCACAAGTGGGTGGGTTAATAAGAACCAACTGAACCTTTACCCTAGCAATGACCAGTTGACACATCTTTGAATAACAGCAAAAATACACATTACTACAATGATAAATTAGATAGTTTTTCTGAACATAAATAGTTATTTGTTTGATGTGTGCTATTTGTTGTGATATAATTGGAATATAATTTTTTAAAGTCAAATTAAACCTTTGAGACCCGCTATACCCTATATATATTTAAGACAAGATCTTTCGTATTCCGATTGCAGTAGATTTTTAAATCTTAATTAGTTTTGGAAATAAATTAAAATTAAACTTGAAATAAAATTCAAAGATGTTTTGAAAATAGCTGCCAAAATTTTAATTTTGGCTGATAGTTGCGAATAATGGCACGAATTAAATGCTAATTTACGATCAATTTCAATGCGTTATGATTATAAGTATTTGTCATTTTAATATAAATATTATGAGACTAACATCAATAAATAACATAGTTGAATTTTAATTCATAAATTGAATACCATGAACAAGAAATTGAGATTATAAAACGTATGTTTAACGTTTAACGTAAATTTAAAACCTTTAAAATTTTAATCTATTTTCCAAGTTTGTTGAGAGAAATGATAATTAACCATGGAATAATTCAAATGCAAAAACGCTTATCCAGCTCTCTCACTACGTGGGACATGTATGTGTCGATCTGCATTACTCCGGTAATGTTTCCTGGTGTATACACCCTTGTGAGCATGTATATATAGTTTAGGCTACAAAGTATCCCAGTTTTCGCAGGTAATGATGTTGTACGCAGTGAGTATAGTCGTTTTTCTTAAATTGGCTTTCACTCCCGCTGACTTTTTTTGATGAAGTTGCCTTAACTGAATTTCCAACTCTCCGCGGTGTTTTGAAATGAGAACTCGAAGTACTTACAAGTTTTATTTCGTGTAATAGATTATTTTTGGGAATCCATAACCTAAACGGTCCAGAGATGCTTTACAAAGTGCTGTCGATGATTTGTTCGTTTCTGTATAAATTCTGTATCGTCATCTCTTAAATTTATTTAGATAATTAATTTAGTGTTACACTTGTTAACACTCACAATTAATGGGTAAAATTTCCTTATTGGCAATTTCTAGTTAAAATTGAAAGCTGAAGTTTCGTAGGCTTATATTAAATCTTGGTTTAACAATCAAAGTTGGTAATATAATTTTCAAGATTTCTGGATAATTCGGTTTATAACTTTAAAAATAAATTACAATTTATCATTTGGTATGATATTTTTAATAAGGTAATACGCTAAAACCAAGACACTAATTATGAAAATAGAATATAGACAGCTTTATAGAATATAAAAAATCTAATTTGTAAATATGGATTTGTAATATTCGCTATATATAGAAAAATTTTTATGTGAAACACAGAAAAATAATTTTTTTGTGCAGTATGAAGGCAAATCATGAGTAAATCAAGTAAATTTAGATATGTTTTGATATCTTATCTCAGATTTAAGAACACGTATTTGAGTCATAAACTTCTATTTCACTTGAGAATTATATTTGTATTTTGAGATTGTGACTGATGAAAAGATGGACAATTGAGAGAAGTTTTGAGCTTTAGTAGACACAAAAAGTCAACAAAAATCTAACTATGTTTGCGTTCAGAAATATTCTGTTTCTAAAATTATTATTACTAAAAACAGTGTTAATTTATTAAAAGTACGAGCGTCTATATTCTAGTTGTCATGTTCATTTCTCTCTGCCCCGGTGTGCCTTTGTGAAATTTATGTTTCGGCCTAATACAGAAAAGTGCAATGCTGCGTACAAGCCCGCCCTACAGCGAAAAAGATATTTATGCGACAATAATTCATGTTCTAATGTGTCTCCGACTCTTAAAAATAGTGTCATGAAGAGAGGCGGATATAAAACAACACAGCTCATTGTTTACAAGCGTACTGCAAGCAGAGATGTAAAATTCATATTTTTATGTGACAGATCTATAGAATCATCCTGATAGATAAAATATTACAGAAAATCCCATATCTTTTAGTGGGTTGTTGCACGAAATAATCAAATTTTAACTAATATGATATAAGTTCCGCAACTATTAATTAAGGGAGTATTCAAGTGTAGAAATTCAAACAAATCTATTTTTTTTATTTCATATTTTCATCTAAGAATATAGGTACGAGAAGGTTTTTGAAAATCTGAATTATTTTCGGAGATATAGGCATTTTACTGAATCGGTCTCCATACTGGTTTGGCTTCACGCAAAACTTTAAATGCGTTTTTCTCAGAACAGACTTTTTCAGTACTGTTGACACGATTTCTCGAGTTTTAATCGACCGATTCACTTGAAATGTTCAGAGACCTATCTATAGCCCGAACTAGGATTATTCTCAAATTCCAATTTTTACTAATTTTAAAAAATTCGAGAAACTCAAAAAACAGTAAAACAACACTTTTTTTTAACAGTCGCCAATTTGTAAAAAACAATTTTTTTTACTCATTGCTAGTTCGGGCGATTGCGACATCATTGTAGAATAATAATCTTTTTATTTTTTTCATTTCCGATGGCTAGGAGGGCTGAAATCATATCAAGACTGAGGTGCCAATTTTTTGAGACCACTTCATCAGCTGCCAGTTTTTACAATTTTCAACTTTTTTATTTTTTAATTTTGTTTTGTAATTTAATAATATTAATAAACAAGTGGTAAAAAATGGATAGTGAAAATATTCATTGCTTTCTTTACGACACTTTGAAAATGACCTAAAATTCATCGCTTTACACCAGAATACCCCCTTAAATATATTATAAAAGCAATAATTTTAGTATTTAACTCAAAATGTATTTGAAATAAAATATGGTGAGTGGGGGCACAGAAGTCCAACTTTACATTGAGCAATTACATTGTGAAACCAAACCAATTATATCAAATATATCACAACAATTAAACATATCAAACCACAATTTCAGAGGATTTTACAAAATAATAGCTACATTATTCAACAAATAAAAAAATAAATTTCATGGGTTTTTTACAGAGATTTCACTGTATGTAACCTGATCTGGTATTTAATCAGAAATTTTATCAGCAGAGTTGGAATAATAATTTAATTAATCAATTTTTTTTAAATTGCTGTTTCTAACTGAGTTATTGTGTACCAACCTTTTCCAAGATAAAGTTAGTCCTTTTTAACCTACCCACATGAAAGCTTTTATAAAGGATATATAGAAAAAACTGTCGAATCTAACTTAAAATCAACAATATATCTTATAAAACAATTAAGTAACGTGTATTTCTAAATTATATTGAAGTCTCGTAAAATAAGCAACAGTGCTCACAATCAAAAAAACTAACAATAAAAGAAAATATTTTTGATATGAAATTTCAAAGATTGTCGTTTATCTCCCGATAGCAACATCGTAAGAATCAAGATAGCTCGTAATATATCCCTCTACTTTGAATATTTGTTTAAAATTCTTAACTTTACTTTTCTTTATATATCAGTGGTGGACCTTTTTAGAAGCGTACCTTTAAGCCTCACTCCCTATATAAATAACATTAATATATAAAGCAAATTAGAATACATAAATCTACTCGTATGTAGTATTAATACCCGCAGATTACAGTCAAGTATTTTATGTTAATAGTTTTTCTAATTAACGAAAATAGCAACATTTTTTCTATTCAAAATGTTCGCATTCCAATAAATTTGCAACATAGGCCACTCGCATTTCCAAAAGCGAAATGACTGTTTCAAATGCATTTAATGAAAGTGGTAAATAATTCGCCATGTCATCAAATTATAAAACTATTTTATTCACGAACCAAAAATTTCTGACGGATGCAAAAATAACTATGCGAGGTATAATAATGTT
>NW_020536981.1:0-27893 GCF_003426905.1 Ctenocephalides felis | reverse complement strand
AATTACTTATGTTATTGCAACTTCAAGCCATCGTAATTGTTTTGTTGATGAATAGTTTCACGATTATATTATAAAATTTAACGATATACTTTATGAAGAAATACGAGAAGTAAATAAGTAGAAATATCTGACATATAATGGCCATCACTCACGAGAACGTTTAAGGCAACTAAAGGAAGAGAGATAAGTTGTGGTAAAAAAGATAAATGGATTTTGTGACAAATTATGAAGGAATATATGGAATTTAACATACCTGATAAAATATAATTAATCAAAATAAAAAAAAGAGTGCGCGTAAGGGTTCACACGCGATTAAAGTAAAATTTACTTGCTACTGTACAAGATGGCATTTAAGTAAAATAAATAGATCATATAACAATTTTGAATAATGTTTATTAGTAATATGGTAACACTCGTGATGCACACGTTTATTAGTGTCAACCATTATACACATTTATTAATGATAAATTATAAATTATATATTTATAATAGCATTAAAAATATGTATAAGATTTAAAAAAAATAATGTAATTAGAGTCATACTTTAAATATGACATGATCGGTTTGTCATTGTAATTAGCATTTAGAAAGGAACCTTCAATAGAGAAATGAAGTAATTGCTGACTAATAACTTCTATAATATTCGTTCACACAGTGGATTATGTTAAACAACGCCAAACAAATATTGTTTTCGCAACTTCACTCATGTAATTGTATTTGAAGAACTTCATGTAATTAAAATTAAAATACATTCATCGACTGCTTGTATTTTTTTACTTTTCGCTGGCGATATAATCTCGTTTGTTGAACAGCTGTAATATCTGTCTAGTCTAAAAATATTTCCATTTTAATAACTTCAAAGATTTATTGAAACTACGAATAAGTAAAATAAGTTTACTTCAAAATTACGATTTAAGTCCCTAACTTCAAAGATTTATAGAAACTATGAATAAGTAAAATAAGTTTTACTTCAAAATTACGATTTAAGTCCCTTCTTTTATATAAAGCTCAGAAGTATGTTCTGTGTTTACCAAAATGTATAAAATATTTCTTGAAGAAAATGATGTCAGAATAATTTCTACATAAATAATTAAAAGGTAATAATTTTCATATTGTTTTAATTCTCTTTTAAATTTAATGCATTCCGAAAAGAGGCCACAACACTCTCAACCTTATTAAATATTAAACAAGCTGAAAAGTGACAAAGCTTAGGGAAAAGTTTGAGATTTTAATGAACAATAAAAATAAAGTACTGAAACATTTTGGAAAGAAGGCTTTTCTTATTATAATGATTGACATTATGATAATAGTAAATTTTAAAGTTAGCTTGTAATTTAAAATAAATTGTCAAAGGATCTATAATAAACATATAATTCAATTCAAAAAAATATGTATCAATGCGTAATTTACTCCATACGATTTTATTTTAAGCTAGAAGGTTATGGCTGAAGAAAAGATATTTTTTATTAATGTATGTATATATGAATTGTGTTCTGCTTCACCATAAAGTATAAAATTGTATCCGTTGCGAAAATACATCAAATTTATGTGCTCATATATATTATATCGACAAAAACAAACTGATAAATCTTCCTTTTGAGCTGACTGCCTTAATATATTCAATACCTGGAGAAAAGCAGACGAACTCCAATTACTTATCTTCAATCACTGAAAGAATAATTTATATACCTTAAGCTTTTGCTGTGCTTTGAATATTTAATTCGCTGATATTGATATGGGTACATTGCTGAAGCATTTATAATATCAAACCTTTCGATTTGCATAGGTCTATGAAGTTATTTTTGTTATTAGAATGAGGTAATATATTTTGTATTATAATAACGCAATTTAAAATCAACTTCTAAATAAAATTTGATGATACTAATTTAACCAAATTACGTTTTTTATTCAAGCTCTGAGACGATGTCTTAGATTTCGAGATTACGGCAATTTTAATCTAACCGTAGCAAATAAAATAAATATGTTGGTACAGAAACAACATAAGGTTTATTTGAATCTTCTTTCTATTATTCTAATGCCCTTTTATTGCAAGTTTTTGCATTTAATAACATTTTTATGAGTCTAACATATCATTCATCTACCACCGTTGTTTTGTTCTAAATTAATAATAATAAACTTCTACAGCTTGACCTAAAAAGTGAATCCTTGATGTCCTTGGATTCTACTATTCTTTATTTTTATAATAGATAAAGTATGTATAAATGTAATTTACCTCGATTAATATTCTTTTAACTTTTTTTTAACGATTTGTAATATATTCATATCACGCGACATTCAAAATTAATACCATCGAAGTAATATCAATTACCGGCGGCAACATGCTGCTTTTATTTCATTAAACAGATGAAAATATAATAGAAATTTATCGTTATACAGTTTGTTGTTTGTTTATTATATTTTTATTTCATCGCCGGTAAATAAAATTCGAATTGATGAAGCTTCACTTATTTATTCAATCGAAATATTTTGTCATTTCATTGTTTATTTTATTCTTGTTGAAATTCGAACGAGATTTAATGTTTAGAGAAGAAATCTTATTTAGACAATTCAATAGCTCAGGCATATTTCATTTTGGTAAGCTTTGTTATGTTTGTACAGTTATTAATTTCAAGTCGTATGTAAAATTTATGAGGAGCATTTTGAAATCTATTAATAAAACATATCGTAACATTAGGTAACTTGCAAAATGAAGGATATTGTTTCCATTGAAACTACATATAGCTATATAAAAACCAACTTTTTTCTAAAATTATTGAGCATTCTTCTATTCCTTCTAGCAAAATATGTAAATATGTAAATAAATACCATCCAAATGAAAAAGTTAACTATGTTATTTGATATTCTTTTAAATATCTAATTACATTATTATAGAAAAGGGGTTACTCAGTGGTAAGCTTTTTTGTTAATTAAATAGAGTATTCATAAAGTAGACTTTCGATTGCAATAGGATAGAACAACGTTGAAAATAATAATTAAGTGATAATATTAACTGTAAACTACAATATAATCATAGTAATGAATGGTAGTCAGTCTGAATCCTCATGGTGTGAAAGTCACCAGAAAATCAATGTTTCCCTTTTCTTTTTTTGAAGTAAAACTTCTTTAGGCGCGACTAGGGTGTAAATCTGTGATAAAGCAACGGAAATTGCGTTACGCCCGAACTGTACGTCATTCGCTCTCGATGAAATCATTTCTATACGGGTCGATTGTGATTAGTCGCCATGTCGCGTGAATAGAGATCTGTCGTAGTATGCATATCGGCAATAATTATAATGAATAGAATAAAACTGAAATAATTTGTATATCATTCATAGTTTCTATAAAGCTTTAAAGTTATTAAAATCGTAAATATTGTTTAGGCAAGACAGATATTACAGCAGCTCAAGGAATGAGATTATATCGTCGACGAAAAAGTAAAAAAAATACAAGCAGTCAATGAATGTATGCTAATTTTAATTTTCCAAACACAATTATTATATGATGATGAGTGAAATTGTGAAAACAATATTTATTTAGACGCTTTTTAACATAATCCACTGTGTGAACAAATATTATAGAATTTATTATTCAGCAATTCCTTCATTTCTCTAATGAAGGTCATTTCTAAATGCTAATTACAATGACAAACCGATCATGTCATATTTGAAGTATGACTTTAATTAAATTAGTTATTAAATATTATACATATTTTTAATGCTATTATAAATATATAATTTATAATTTATTATTATATAAATGTGTATACTGGTTGACACTAATAAATGTGTGCATCACGAGTGTTACCATATTACTAATGAACATTAATCAAAATTGTTATATGATGTTTTTATTTATAATTTAAATACCATCTTATCTGATAACACATAAGTTCAATCGCGTGTGAACTTACGCGCTCTTTCTTTTATCATTAAACATAAACATTTTTTTTATACTTTTATGCATTTTCTTTTGCAAAATTATGCTTTCTTGTTTCCTGATCATGTGCTTTCTGTTTCTGGTATTTTCTCCTCTCGCATGAGTAATCAATCTTCTGCATTCTTCTTCTTCCCAGTCTTTTTAATACTTCTATTTTACCATCAACTACCTCATATAGAAGGGTTTTTTTGCAGAACGGGTCTAATCCAGTTTTTCTTCAGTTCAGTAGAGTTCTTTCTTCGCCCACTTTTTCTCGGGATTTTTTAGTTGTTACCTTGTTTGTCTAATTTTCTTCCCATTACATCCAGCCCCACATTTCGAAACTCTTCTGATAGTTATTGTCGGCATTTCTTAGAGTCCATGTCTCTGATTCATATGAACTACAATATGTTATTAATAGTTATTTACTATAACTATATCTATATGCATTTAAATGCACTGAAGTGTATAATCTCTAAGGTCTCGATATCAAAGTGTAAATAAAGTTTTTATTTGAGAACACTTATTTCAACAATCCAAACCCACATGCTATTTTCTCAAAACACTTCATATTCGTCCAAGAGCTCGTTAGGATTTCAAAATAACACTGCAAATGGAATCGAAACATATTGGCAGCACGTTAATCTAGGCATGGGACCACTTTGCACGGCCTAATCTGAAACATCAGACTGCGAACAACTGAATTCGTAACAAACAGTAAAATACGGCACGTGCATCGACAGAAACGCGAATTCGCTCCGAAGCAAATATATACCGCAAACCATCGGTTTAGTAATCCATTACTACAGTGTAGGGGAAAGCCCCTGGCAACGGTGCAGTCACACCTATGCTACGGTGGGGGTACTCTGGCCGAACAAAATTCACGAGGTGAGAGGTGAATGGAGTAGGGTGGAGCGGGGCTTGAAAGTGTGCGGGTAAAAAGGTTCACCACCGATATACTAAAAACGAGAAAAGTTAATAATTCTTTATTTTATTCTCTAGTTTATTTACAACTGTTCAGTTAAGGACATTTAGTAAATTTGGGGAATTTACAATAAAGATATTGTATATATATGGACATGTTGCAAGAACAACTCAATAGTTGTTTTCCCATTCGTTATAATATTAACAATATTTATTGATAATGATATAATCTTAACTATTTATTTATAAGTAACTTCTTATAAACAATAACTAAGTTATTTCAATCTTTATCAGGAAAATTGATGACTTAGACCAAGTGGCGCTTTTCTTTTCAACCTACGTCGATAGTTAACTGTTATTAAGGAATTTGCTAGTGAATTTGGGTGACTGATAAGCTTGTTTTATATTTTGTGCTGTTTTTGTTATTACAACTTTTATGGTAGGTGTATTCGTGTCGAGATGAATCAGCCAGTTCTAGAAAATTTCAAAAATTTGTTCTGCATCATATCTATATTAGTTTATGAGCACTGCCCCACAATTGTATTCCATAGCACCAAATTGGTTTGAATAAAGTTTTATATAAAAGTAGCTTATTGTATGAGCTTAATTTGGATTTAGTCCCTAATAACCAGTAAAGCTTTTTGGTTTTTATTAAACTTTTTTATGTGAATTCGCCAATTAAGTTTTCTATCGAGGTATATGATGAGGTATTTTACATTTCTTGAGGTTCTTGAGTGTTTCCTATTCTCCCTGGTGGGCAGGTCTCTATTACTATTTTCAACAACAATATTTGAAAGCAGAGGGAAAAAGAATTATAACCAGCAATCGCCTTGATTCTTACGATGCTGCTATCGGGAGATAAACGTCAATGTTTGAAAATTTATACAAAAGTATTTTCTTTGGTTGTTAATTTTTTGGTTGCGATCATTTTTGCTCAATTTACGAGCCCTATTATGATAAGATAATGAATATTATAATAGGGCTCGTAATTTTTTTTATATAGCCATTATTTATGCTTAAACATTGTTGGGTTAAAAGGACCTACTGAACCTTTACGCTTGATATGTGTTACATATACTTGTTTGTATGATATGTTATTTGTTCTGATATAATTGGTCTGGTTCTCTTCATATAATTGCTCAAATTCTAATTTTGGGGCGTCCATTAATCACGTGAGGTTTTTAGGGTTAGGGGAAGTTTGACAAAAAATCACAAAATATCAAGGGGGGAGGGGCATAGTACGATATCACGTATATTTACATTTTATCTGGATTTTTTTTAAATCCAAACATTTTCAAATTTTTTTTAAAAATTACAATTTTTCTCGTAACTAAAAATACATGGTTGAATATCATAACGTATCACCAAGGGGGAGGGAGGTTCAAAAATCCATAAAAATTGATAACGTGATTATTTGACGCCTCCTTGGACCTTTGTGCCCCGCCCTAACCTATATATTAACATGTTTAGACAAAAAATAATGTTCTTGGCATAAGTTGTAAGTATGGTGATGCGCCTTCAACCAGCAGTTGACCTCTTTGAATATTTTATATTAGATATTATTTCTAACAGTGATTGAATATGTGGGGATCAATTGAGCATTGGTTTCAGATTTTTATAAAAACAAAATGTCATGACATTTCTATAGTTTTGTAATCAATAAATTTTAATATATTTTTATACATATGGAAATGATCTTTTATAAATTCACCCTTTCTATAAATATATATTGCAGCATTGCTTTGGATTACTATTTCTCTGATACTACAGTAGAACTCCGAATTAATGGGGACCGGAACCCATTCGGATAATCAAATATTCGTATAATCGGAGTTTTTTTTTTAAAAAATTGCCATTGGAGAGAAAAAAAGTCACGTTTTGATATTGCACTATTTTTCTATTGAATTAAATGAAAGAAACACGATATTTTCACATGTTTTAAATATAAGGAGGAACTTCCATCCTCATTTTCACGCACCGAAACAAAGTTTGAAAGTGTTGACTTACTGTTTTTAATGTCATAATTGTTGCTTGTCCAACACCATAAATCTCAGACAACTTCTTACCCATTACACCTTTATCGAGTTGCTCTATAGTTTTCAGAATAATAGCGCGCTTAGACTTTTTTTGGACAATTTTTTTTTCTGAAAGTGATTCGGATAATCGGCGATTCGGATAGTCGGAGTTCGGGTAATTGAAGTTCTACTGTATTTCTGAAATCTATAAGTCTGTGTTATCTATTGCTTTATACCAAGCTGGCCAGAAACAAGGTTGCTAATCCACGTTCTTACCACGAACACATGGAGCTCTATTCATACAATTGATATTTAGTATAAATTGATTGTATGGCTTGTAGAGAATTATGCAAATTTAATATTTTTTCGATCAGTGGTCGAAAGTGCCTTTCTTTTCCCGAGCATAGTGAGAAATAAATTCACATTACGAACCATAAGAGTCATAAATCCTCTCGAAATATTATACAATTGCACGAAGATGCATCTATCATCAATATAAAGCATTAAATATAAATTATAATCACGGTGCCCTGAGTGCAATATATTTTATGTCGACTTAGCCTTTTTTCTATCCGTTTACCTTTTACCGCAGAATAATTTAATATGAGATATTGTGCCGTGGCGTGCCGCTAATAAGGCTGCAGTGTAATTTTCGCGGCTAGGAAATTTATCGTCTGCCGCAAACAGCTTGCTTGAATTACGTTAAGAAGCAATTACCGAAGAAAACTTTATTGACGAATATATTACGACTGATAATACAAATTGACTGTATGCATACGATTTATATAATGATGTGTTTCATGTAGTTGTAAACCTTTTGTAACTAGAGGATACTCGACCTAGTATTGATTTTGTCAGGAAAAAATATGAGAAATTTATAAACGTTTTATCAAATATATACAGAATTCTTAATCATTTTTAAGCTTTGTTCCTATAAATAATTTCATCATTATTTATAAAAAATACCTATTTGTTATCTTATTAATGGGAATGATAGACGAAGGGAAAGGGAATCATTTATTTCTGGTGGCTCTCACACCATGGACCTGCCTTCGGGCAGACTACTATTTATTATTATTATATTACCTTATACTCTATACTTAGCTCATTAGAGTTTTGGAATAGGACCAATATTTATAGATTATTTCTAAATAAATAAATATAGTATCTAAATGTTACCCTTTGGTATAGATTTTGCATGTTTCCACACTTAGTTATGTAAACGAAATGGTGTTTCGGAAAGATATTGGAAGTTGTCTATTCAGCAAAGTTTTCATAATGGTTTGTGTATATTATAGACAGCGATCTGGGACTTATTCATTACATTAAAATCAACTAGAGCTTGTTTCGATAGTTAATTTTTATTTAAATCTTACTATCACATATTTTAGGATATTTATAATACTTTTTAGAATTCTTCTGAGAGCTTGCTTGAATTACTGTATTATGCTATAGTTTTTAATTAATTATTTTAATAACAATATTGCGGTGGTTAGTTATAAATGCACACAGATGTGCAAATATGTATGTACGTTAATTTTTTTCCATCATTTTGTATATATTTTTGCCTCATTTTTAGGCAAAGCATTACATGCGTCTAATTAAGCTCGTTGTTTTGCATGTAATTTAAAAAAAATAGTATTTGGTACAAATGTAACTCAAACATATAATTATATTTTTCAAGACTCTACATTTAGTACTGTAAACAACTATCAAAATACTTAGGTTTACAATATCAGAATTATTAGTAACATAAAATTCTGATGATACAAGAAATATTTTATGCTTCGAATAATTTAATATAATAATTACATACAAATGTTGTATAAATGCCCATCAGGGTTGACTCGGATAAGTCACTGAAATTTCATAAAAATCACAAATGAAATAGTTTAATATATAATATTCCATACTTTCATATAGTAATTTTGTATTTATATTTGTTTATCTATGGATGTGCCATATTTTTTTGAGAACGAGAACACCTGACTCGGTCTTAAAGTCAACATTATCAGGGTGATGATTGAGTTACTATGTTTATCGATACTCAATTAAATGAAACAAATACTTTTTATTCACCATATGTGTTCGGACGTATTTATTGTTTTACTATTTTGGCCATGAAGGTGACAATCTTCATGGCATTGAGCTTTCACACGGGATGGTTGCTACCCCTGGTAGAGGGGGTAGCGGATAGTTTAATGGTACACTTCTAAAAGAAAAGTCCGCGAAACAACATGTATAATAATAAATAACTAATAAACATATCTTCTTTCATTATAACTTAGTGACAAATCAGTGATTGTAATAAGAACTGCAACAAATACATAATATATAAACAAATCAGCTGTGTAATACAGTCCACAGCTACAAGTTATAACCCAAAAACCTTAGTTATGAAAGAAAAGTTTTAACGAATGTTTAATACATAAATACAATATATCTGAAAGAAAAAGAAATTCTCACATGTCAATTTTCAAAATCTCAGACAATGGTCACAAGATTTTGTATTCTTGAAGTCATTTTTCTAATCCTACGAGGTTAAAAATTACTCTATAAAAACAAATATGCTAGATTTGCCTAATGTATATAACTTATATACATATATATTATTATTTATTTCTTTGATGTATAGTCATTGGTGAAAAGTACTCGTCTTACAGCAATTGTAATAATAATTTGTCATACAGAGATTTGACAACTGATCGGGATGGCATCTATCAAACAGATTAGTATTAAGTCGAATCAGCACAACAGCTTATAGGACTATTAAGTTCTCATTGCTGTTCAAAAAATTACAAAAATAAAAAAAGTCATTGGCAAAAAAATAATTCCAAGCTCTCCACCAAAATGCGAAAGTGGAACGCTGTCAAAATCAATTTACAAGAAATAGGCGTTACGCAACGGACTCCCCTCGGTATAAAGAACTCGATATCGAACATTTTAATCTTTCATATATTAACCTCATGTGGGGTACAGCATGGAATATAAGCAGGATCATATTTTTTTATATTTGGATATAACTTATGGGATTATATTTTGGAGGAGAAAATAATTTTCCCAAAAATAGGAAGGATTTTTAAAGAAATTTTGGAAGTATAGTATCACTATCTACGAAATCCATATGAGAATAATCGCTAATGTTATATGATCTAACTTAACGTAAATGGCAAATTTCAAATAAAAACTCAGATAGAAAATGTTAAGAGATCCTTCTCTCAAAGCTTTTTTGTAACTCTTTAAATCAATATCTAGTAAGTGCTCAATAGTCAACAACTAGGAGATTGAGTGAATAATAATTAATTAATGATGGGAATAGAAATGAAAGAGAAAGAGAAAATTATAGAATTCTAGAGCCTACCCCCATGGAGTAGCACCTAAAGGTTTTTTTTAGCTTGCTGTTTTATAAGGAATGAATTGAGTTTGATTCCTACATATTCCCTGTTCCATCTTCCTCCATCTCAGAAGAAATAACAACATTTCATTTATGTACTCCAATTTTGTGAAGCATCCACTGAACTATTTCTATTACATTCGTGTGGCATTCTGCTTTTCTTTATTAGTTTTTCTATAACTCGAGCTCAGAGTGTTATATATTGCGTAATATATTTTTATCATTGTTGACAAACAGCTCTCTCCAAGTTTTACCCGAGATACTCGCCTTAGAGTAATTAAGTGTCAACTTTATTTTATGGAAAAAACAAGGAAACTTTATGAGATATCTATGTAGCATACTTTCCGTTTATAATTTTTACCATGTAGAAATATAAAGGTTTTGACATAGAAAATAGGGTAGTTTCATATCATAGTTCTAGTTCCAAGGAAAAATATTTTTAACGACATACAACTATGATTTTTTTTAAAGCAAAGGTTAATTGAAATATGACCATTATACAATATTTGCATTCTTTTAGAAAAGGCTAACCTGCTTATATATGTTTTTGTCCAATAAATTAGTTGAGATTTTTATATTATAAATTCGTTAAACAACTTAAAATTGGATAAGATATTATATATATATGTTGAAGAATGACCTACTTAATTTAGATTAATATGGTATCTTGCAGATGTGGAGTTTTTCACACGTGATATTAGTAATATCTCGTATTATAAGAGTAAAATGATCACATTTAGGGACCGATTCTGCCGCATAACAAACAAATGTTATGGCAAGGCCATGTTACGCTCCAACTACCACACATTATTCTACTGAATCATACTGAATACTGTAAAATTGTCATGTATTTGCTGTGCAGTTAAGCGTTTTACACATAAACTGCAACGCCACTCGTATGTTATGAACCTGATTCAGAAAGACCCTGTTATATAACATCGTTTTTTAGACATCTGTGTGGTTTCTAGATTATGTTTTCTATCTGACAACATGAGAAAATCGCCTTACTGCAAAGCAACCACATGGCTTTTGTAAATATGTAGAACGAATTTGTATGGAAAGTTCATTATAACATAGCCTTGCCATAACATTGGTCTGAACTTTACAGATTTACAAGAAAATGATAAATACCGAGTTGGGCATTGAGCTCAATCGATCGATTGATTGATTTATGTCTCTTTTTAATTGTCTGACAAGGAAAACCTCATGTTTACTGGTTAGGGATTTTGATTATGTTGATGGTGATAGAGTTGATAGTCAAACCGAACACCTTAAAATATTACAGGCTTATGAGAAGTTGTTTAATTATAAAAAAAATATTATGTATGAAAACACATCTATTAATTGTACAATGTGAAAATTTTCCTCATAAAAATTCTAGATGATATATTATCCTAATTAATTCTTTTACATTGTTGATTATCATCAGAACGACTTTCCACTCCCAGGGGTGCTAAACATTGTCGGTAAAACTCCATAATTCATTCGTCAGGAGGAATGAATGTTCGTTTCCATGTATTCGTCTGGTGGCATTAATTTCGGTTTCGGTGGGAATCGCGTGTTTTACTTTAATTATGATTATGCAGGAATAAATAAAAACAGAAACACGACATTCTGACGCTCACGTTAACGCGTTACGCCGAGCGATATCGTTCTATCGCCTTGTTTTATTTTAGATGTTAATGCCGCGACAACATTCGCGGCTCTTCCTAACAGCACTAAATTGTAGATCGAGGTAATAAATAAAATAAATGTCTATTTATGTACATATTTACTTATAGTTGTGTGTATATATACATATATAACTTATACCTGTCTACTAAATAAATTGTGTTTTATGAACCGTATATATATATATATATATATATATAATATCTTCTATATATATAAAAATAAGTCGGGTTTTCCTTCCTGACGAAATAACTCCAGAACGCACGAACCGATTTCGACAATTTTGCATTCGTGGGAAAGGTCTCGGGCTCCGCAAGGTTTATAGCTAAGAAAATTAGTTGTGCATGGCATCGTGCCTTAATGCAATCTGCTGGAACTGCACGCACCGTAATTAAAAATTCGAGTAATAAAAATAATTAATAACTGTTTTAAATAATTTCAAATAGATTATCTTCTATATATATAAAAATAAGTCGGGTTTTCCTTCCTGACGAATTAACTCCAGAACGCACGAACCGATTTCGACAAGTTTGTATTCGTTGGAAAGGTCTCGGGCTCCGCAAGGTTTATAGCTAAGAAAATTAGTTGTGCATGGCATCGTGCCTTAATGCAAGCTGCTGGAACTCCCGCACCGTAATTAAAAATTCGAGTAATAAAAATAATCAATAACTGTTTTAAATAATTTCAAATAGATTATCTTCTATATATATAAAAATAAGTCGGGTTTTCCTTCCTGACGATATAACTCCAGAACGCACAAAACGATTTCGTTTCGTTTTTAGCTAAGAAAATTAGTTGCAAATTTGCGAATTAATTATGGATTCACTTTCATTTACTTAGAGAAGTTTAACTAAAAAATACTTCATTTTTGTAATCGAAATAAATTCATTACTGTGGTATAATAAAATTAAATTTTTCCTTTTCAAATTTAAAACAAACAAAAAATTTCTTCATCTTTCTCACAAAACCATCTGGTGGCGAAACGGAGTTCGTCGGGTTTGCTAGTATATATATATATATATATATATATATATATATATAATTTGTTTTTTGAACAAAGAACATTCACAATACGACACCGATTATCAGGCAATACTGTTAATTAGGTGTCAAATTTCCTAAAGATTTTCTTGAAATATTTGTTTTTTTTTTCCAAAAATGTACTCATGAAAATATTTACTTAGAATACCTCAAAAATATATAGTAACCACGAATAATACAAATTACTTCAATAAACTTACGTTTCTTATACGGCACATCTTTTTCATTTGCTTTATTATTTGCACTATAGTTATTTATGGGGGACGGGATAAAATATTCTTCCGATCCAGTCATTTTTTATTAATTCAAGATTTGTACTAATATTTAACCTTAAAATGTAATGACATAAAACACCGAATAATGAACAATATGCTTTACGCTTTCGGTGACGTACGCACGTATAAAGTCACTCCTAGTTCCAAGACCATATTTTGCTCAATTTAATATCTTCTGATTGATCATTCTAACATGATACCGGTTCGATTATAAACGGGTTCCTAATGCCAAAAGCATTAATATATTTTATTTCTGCATCTGCAAACTTTAATTCATTTTTACGATCAATAAAAACTACATTAATGTAGTTATGTTATATTTCTTACATCTTACATCATCTTCGGGCAAAGCAAGTATCCAGCACATCATATTGCAGAATAAATGCTCTTGATATGCTAGTAACTTTTTTTCTTGTCCAGAACTCATATATTTCATTTTGAAATATTAGTTGGTTGCTCCGTAATCTTTATATTTATTAACAATTATATATTTTATAACAAACAATATACCATTCGGAAAAAGATAATCATCTTTGAAGAAATCTTTGAACAAAAAGTATTTAAAAAATAGCATTTCTAAAATTGTGTCATATAATTTTAAATTGTCCTTAGTGGACACCTAGCAAATACAAACAAGAAATTGTAATAAATGTAATTAGTAGAAAATGAGTGATACAATATACAATTGAGTAAATCCGAAAATAAGAAGAAATAAAATTTAGTTTTGAACTGAAGCTAAATACACATAAAAACGATAATTTTTTACTACAATGTTATTTTAATTTAATATATTTTTGTTTCATTTATGTACATATTATATTTGTTGATTGCAAATTCTGTAATTCTGCAAATTCTTGGATTAATTTTAAAAACTAATTAGATATTTCTTTGTTTCAGGTACGTCGACAAATTTTAACTGATTTGGCAATGTGATTATTGATCTGGTAGGAATTTTAAATGTACTTATTTTGTATATTTATATATTTTGTAGTGTTTCGAATAAATTAATATCCTGTTATATAATCCACTCATTTATTTTTATCATTTTCATTTTGATCTTATTTTCATATTTCTGTACATTATTTTGCAACTATTTTATTAATTTAAAAAATCCATTTTCTTTTGTTAAACATATTGTTTGCTTAAATCTTATCAAGATCATGTTTCTTGACAGATCTCCTGAAGATGGAACGTACCTAGTTCCGAAACGTCGCAGTAAATAAATAAAAAATAAAAAAAAAATAGTTTATTCTAAAAAACTTTTTTTGTATTTTATTAATATTTGGATTCTTGTTCGAAACTCTACAAAATATTCACAAATTCAAGACTCTACCATTTAATATATATGTATATATATATATATATATATATATATATATATAAATCTAATCAAAAATGCGATTCTGTTACATATAGTTAATAAGAAAATAGCGCAAGTATCTTACGTGGTTGATTATAGAGCTGTACTAGATGCATCATCGAGAGTAATATCTCATTGAGCACCCCAATATACAATGTAACCTTATAAGGATATCAGTAATTTTTTTTTACTTTTAGTAATTATAATGTAAATTCAATAATTCATTCTTTTCAATTATGTATTGGGCTCGCTCGTAGGTAAGTGGCTAGAATTACAGGACCTGGATCAGGGGTCCTGGGTTCGATTCCGCTTCGAGGGGGCTGTTAACAAGCAGTAGTGACAACGGTTTTCACTTGGAAATTTAGATAGCAATATGTTTCCAAGTGAAAACAGCCCTGATAATAAAAATTCATTACATAGAGATGAGACAACTGTTTGAGTCACCATCTATAATAAAACAAACGTAGTTTGCAAGAAATTCATCAAGACAGCTCATAGGACCCATAAGTTCTGTTCGCTGTTGAATATAACATCGCTATGTTTTAAATAACGCTTCAGCATGCAGAACCTTATTATAAATCTGAACATTTTTGAATGATTGTGTTCTTAGTAAAAATGAGCATGCTCCAAGTACATACAAATATATTTTATTTGGCAGTGATAAAATACAAAGATAAAGATTCTCTTACGATATTTTGTTACTTTCTCTTAAAGATGAGTAGCGTCGTGGTGTGGGAGCAGCCCATTATTGCCACCGATAAGTTGGCCAGCATGCTCGACCTGTTGGATTTATGGCTTTCGCGCGAGCTATGAAATGTATTAATCTTATATCAGATTTTGCTTAAACTATGTATGTGTTATGTGGGTTCTTCGTATCGGCCGCAGTATGGGTTTTATTGCACAGTATCACAATATCGACCGCCACGTACGCTGCCGCAGACCTCCATAGATCTCGTTGGAGGCCTTTGGCGCTGACCGGACGACCGCCTTTGTAAATCACTACTACCGGCTCGCGGGTTTAAAATACTTATTTATTTATGCATAAAACTGGAAACTATTTCAAATGTGAAATATTAACTATTAAGAAGCAGTGACATATATATTTAGAGTATTTAGAAAAATAATGTCGCCGTTTTGTTATTTGTTTAATATTATTTATCTGTGATAATGCAATTATTTTTAATTTGAAAAATTGACGGTTTTTCAGAAATTCCTAATATGTCAACTGTCTTCGTGCTACAAATGCATACATACATGTATTAATCAGATATACAAGAAGTACGCATTAATGAACAATACATACAAGCGCCGTGAAAATTTGGGAAAATGTTAAGTATATCCCCGGATAGGTTTTTGCATCTATTGATAATAATAATAATAATACATTTTAAAATAATCTTTAAAAATTTCTTTTTCTGGAGTTTCTAGTGGTTTTCACTTTATTAGATTTCCTCCATGACCGTTAAACTTGTTGAATCCATCATAATCGTTCATCATAGTTCAGCGATTTTGTTGCATTTATTATTATTTTAGTTTGATTTTAGAAATATATATTTAAATTACACAAAAACATATTGTTTCTATAACCATGGCTTATAAAAATATATATTATTCGTACAAGTATTATGATGATAAATACGTAGTGCTACCAAAGAAATTGGAATAACTGTTTTAGTGCCTAAAACTCACTTTACTAGTGAGCAAGAATGGCGTAGCATTGGTGTACAACAATCTAAAAGATGGGTTCATTACATGACACATCAGTCATGTCAGCCATATATTCTTCTATTAAAAGATTAATAGCATCACCACCCCCCAGAATAAGAATTTATTGAAGGTTGTTAAGTTTGTATACAAACAAAAGACGTTTTAAGATGGTTTTATATTTCGTGCCTATTAATTGATTTTTAAAACGTAAAGAATATTTTAATTTTATGTTCTCTTGTGATTTTGATACTATTTAAAAAAAAAACAAGCAACAAGTATTTAGATAAGGTATTATTCACAAAATACTTGTCGGTTTAAATATATTTATTTAGTTTGTAAGATTTGTCATACTATAGTAACTTAAGTTACTAGTGTCATGGTAATGTATTTTTCTATGTAAATAAATTTACGTACTATATATCGGTCAATCTTCATTTATCTATTTCAAAAAATCTTCAACCTGTTATCACAAACACCTATTTATTAAAAATTTTTATACTAATTACATCATTTTTCATTCAAATTTCTGTCATTGAACGTTTTTGACTGAATTTCGATTGAGATTGAAAATGCTAAAAAATATGGGATCAATTTTTAAAATTATTTTTTAAAATACGAGAATCAAAAATACGTTCAATTCACAATTTTTACTTCAGATTTTTAATTATAAGTATAAAACAACGATGCCAAATCGGGTACAGCTAGTATTATACAAAATAAAAACTTGTCTAAATGGTCTCAGTTTATATATAATATAAACTATATTAGATACACTGGTATATTTTAACGAGTTTCACTATTATATATTTCATATGGTCAATTAAGGGATTGTCTGAATTTATTTTACTTATAGTTTTTAAGATAATTATTAACAATTCATGTTATTTTTATAGAGCATTGCGAATAAAGTTGTAAGATTGGAGACCAAAATATTAAAATTCTTCTTTTAAACTGAAAATGCTTCACTAGACCTTTAGAAAAAAATAGTAGAACTTCTGCGTCGTTTATATTGTGTTAAACTTAAATATTTCTATTAAATGGTACATTGATTATATATTTGTTATATCGTATATGAAAGAAAACTGCATGAAGATTTCTCGTATCATTATTATATAAGAAGACTTTAAAAGTTCACATTTGTCATTAGAATGAATTGTATCATAATTCATATAACTTCTGGAAACCTTATAAAACTTAAGTAATTACAGTTTAATAATGCAATACTACATCTTTAAATACCTTTTCTCAACAATAGTATACTTTCCTTGTAAACTTTTAAGCGGATCACAGCATCATAATGCAATTTCATTTGAGCAGAACTCGAAATCCAGTTATGTTCCAACTATTATATAACGTACTTGCACGGTGAAGCATTACGATTACGAACTAAAAGTTCATATTTAATAACTGGCGTCTTTTCCCATCTTTTAATAATAATTTGTCAAGGAGAAGAAGGATCTTTTGTACATTACGATGTGACTAGAATGCATTTGCCATTTGTTAAATTGGGAGTGGTAATGGGAGAGTTAGTGGACATTTTTTATTCAAAATGTATATTCACATTTATTCAGTTTCCATTTAAATTTAACATTTTATGATATTTTACATTTATTCAGTTTCTATTTAATTTTAATATTTCATCATATACTAGTATTTAAAAGTACACCACTGATATCTCAAAAACAAGTAAAGTTAAAAAATTCTAACAATATTTGAAAGTAGAGGGACAAAGATGTATAACCACTCATCATCTTTTGACGTTGCTATCGGGTGATAAACAGCAATGTCTGAAAATCCATAACATATGTATTTTCTTTGGTTGTTAGTTTTTTTTTTGGTTGTGAGCACTGTTGTTTAGTTTACGAGACTTTAATATAACTCTTTAGTATCAGATATTAAATCATTTTATAAGATGTATCGTTAATAAGTTAGATTCAAAAGTTTTTATATATAACTTCTAGGTACGCTTTTAACCTACACGTGTTTAGGGTAAAAAAAAACAACTGAACCTTTACCTTGGCAATAATAAATATAAAAATTAGTTTTATAATTATAAATAATTAGGCAAAAATAGTATATAAAAAATTAAATTAAATTTGAATAAAAGCAATTTTATAAGAGATTAATTAAACAAATAGTTATTCTAACCCTGCTGATGAATAATATTAGAGTATAATATACAAGAAAAATGTAATATCTACAATATTATTTCCGAAAAGCAGCTTAGATGTGCCAGAAATTAAAATAACATAAGATACAGTCAACAGTATATATTTGGCAGATGAAATTATATAATTCAATTTAATATATATATATATATATATATATATATATATATATAAATAATATATAGTTTGGTTACTCATTTGTGATTTTGTTTTTTGTGTTTGATTTCAATTTGATAACTAATATATTTGATTAAAGGCTATTAATTATTACATCATTATATTTAATAAGTCCAAAATTGCATATACATTATTTTTTTGAACTTATATTTGAACCTATATTAAGAGATAAAATAAACAAATAATTATTCTAACCCCGCTAATGAATATTTGTAATAAAATACCAGATCAAGGTTATACACAGATATTAAATTGTGCTTGTAAAACAAATTAAAAAAATAAAATTAACTGTTTGATATAATTATGTAAACTACAAATTTCATTCTAATTTTGGTGTAAAATAATTAAAAAATTTAATGAAAGTTGTGATAAATTTAGAAGAATTATGCAAAATGTAAAAGAAAAAAGTGCAATAAATTTTAGCTAATAGATTTTTTCAAAATTGTTAACATAAAAGGGAGATTTGTGTTTTATATATAAAAAGTATCTGCATGAATTTTTTCGTGATGATATTATCTTGCTTAGAAGTGATATGTGATCACAAATCATTGATCTAATTTTGTGTAATCGTCAAAATTCAGCCAGTTCTTTATAATATAAAGGTGCTTTACATTCATCAAATTTAAACCAACTATGCTTTGTACCTAATACCGTAAATATATGTTCAATGCATGTGTCAGCATATCAAAACCTCAAAAATAGAATTGAATCTTGGAATGTGTACACCTTATTTTTATTCACATCTCGTAAATTGTTCGTGAGTAAAATATACATAAGGGCTATGTCTATAAATATAATTGCGTTCGCTATGTAGTTTTAAAATATTGCAACCCCGACAGCATATGTGCATTCTGGCTCATATATTATTGGATATGCATATCTTAATAGATCTATGGTTCCATGTCCGATAGATAGTGCGATGTTATCTTATGGGATCGTTTAATCTTTTCCAGTTTTAACTTTATGACCTCAGTTATGTGTTAATAATATTTCGTGGCGGTATTCGCCTATTCGGTGTTCGGGGCGGTAACGTGTATGGAAGTCGATATGAATAGATTATAGTTGCTTTAATAAATTGCTATTAAGGAATGATTCAGGTGGGACAATAAATTTATAAGGCGATTATTTTCATTGAACGATGTTATATACTAAGTTAGTACTAACTCTACCATCATAAGGAATTTATATGAACTAAATGTTATGATTATGTTTGCATTTAGTTTTAGGAGAATGGTATGTAATATTATTATTTTGATGTTGAACTCTTTCAATAAGTTTAAAAAATCTCAGAATAATAAAGTATACGAAAGTTCCCAAGATCAGGGTTGGAATCCGCTCACATGAAGTCAGAGACCTAATTACTTAATTTCCTCAAATCACAAACTACCCCGCGGTCATGGAAAATCACGTCACAATGAAATATAATCCCTGGTGAACTATTATCGAAAGTTTAGACCGTTTGTAGTGGCGAGAAGTAGAACTTCCCAGTTGTTAGTTCTCTTTAGAACTAAGGTTTGTCGGGAAAAGGGCAGAACTTTACCCCCAGGGACATACGTTGGAACTGACTAATTAGTCTAAATGAAGAATATAGATTTTGGATTTACTTAATGATACTGAAGTTTAGGTGTGATCGTAAATATGATATAATGATATTTGAAATCCCCTTGAATAAATAATGAAATATATATATATATATATATATATATATATATATATATACAATGGTGTTGTGCTAATATTTTTTTTGCCGGAACGCTAAAATTTAAAATCCGGTTCACAAAATTTGATATATTTCGATAAGAACTCACAAATCTAGTATATTGACTTCTTATATAATTAACTCTATTATATACTCGTACAGCTAGTCTATACATTAAATTGTACAAGTATGAGGGAATCATTGAGTACATAATTCATATTCTTCAATGACATTAATAATATTTATTTTGGTATTATTTGTACTCATTAATACCTACAGGTATTTATTATGATATAATAGTACTCAAGATTTATTACAATACTTTATAAGACTTAACCTAATATGATAGATAACCTATTACCTATCATACTATACTATATTGTTGTATATCATAGATGGATATCTATTATCTATGATACCATGAGATACCTCTACCGTCATTAACTTATTATATACCTACATACATTTTACTTCTACATACATTTTTCTTCTTATAAATACTACTGTCTAATTTATATATTCACCTATATTATATAGGTTTTCCTTACGCCCTAGGTATTTTTTTTATTACCTCTACCTATCTATTGTCTATACCGGGAATTGAACCCGGGACCTCCGCGTGGCAGTCGCGTAACTTAGCCACTACCCTATCGGGTACCCCCACCAATAATATAATATGGGACGCACTGTTGTTACCGCGGGTCATTTTCTAATTAATTAGATAATTAATACTAAGGTGGCGCGACGACACGCGGAATAAGACGGTTGATTGTAGCGTTGCGGTGGTGTAGTGGTTAAGGTCGTAGCGTGTCACGCGGCGGACCCGGGTTCGATTCCCGGTAAGGGTACAAATAGCGTGTAAGAAAAATTGTAGGTAATAGGATATATAGTAGATATAGATAGGTTATATAATGTAGGGTTATATGATGAAATATAGCGTATGGTATAGATGTAAGGCGTGTAGTATAGAATGCAACGTATAGGCATACGTAAGGCTATAAAAATACACGAATAGGAATCTATGATGTAGGTGTTAGCGTATAAGAAATGCGAATGTATATAAGATTTAATTTATAAATATTATTTTTTCTATAAGAATTTTTATCTCGGTATTAAATATCTAAAATATCCGTTAAGGCGTCGATTACACCTTACTGCTGCCTTTGCCGTTATCACTTTATAGAAAATTAATTACTGCACTTTTAAACGATTGTGTGCACTGTACGACAATAGACATAGAATTTTAAATTTTATTAAATGTTTGAGTAACTTATGCGAGCTGATTTTCTTAAGATGTTCTTAGTCTCGCAACTTACTGAATTCTAAAAATTCTAAATTTGAAAATATAATATAAAAATTATTATACTGCTGTCTGGAAGAGATGGTAATTTATAAATATACAGACTAATACATACAGAATTTGGAATTTTTCTATAATCCGTAATATTGAGAAAGTTTGCATTAGACCTACAAAGGGATGCGTATTTACCTAAGCTATGGAAATATATGGAAAAATTATATGATTTGCACATGCATCCTGTGCTCACTTATTAATCTTTACTTATTAAATCATTTTCTGTATGTAGCGATTTTTTTATATTTTTTCTTGCCGAAACGCGTTCCGTCCCAAAAATGATTTGCCGGAACGACGTTCCGGCGCGTTCCGGCTCGACAACACCACAGTATAGATATATAATATATATATATATATATATATATATATATATATATAGAAAGAGAGAGAGAGAGAGAGATTTTGTGGAGAAAGCTGTGAAAAAGCTCAACAATGTGGCCTTTTGTGTAATTGCGATACAACCCTTAGTTGCATTTTTACACAAATTAAAACTAAGTTTAATTCTGATCGTCACAGGAACTTCGTATATAGAATTAATTGCTCTAATTGCGAACTTTTCAATATCGGAGAACAAATTTTTCATCATTTTCATCATAACAAAAATATCTTAAAAAATACCAAGCAATTCAAGACTATGTTAAACGATCATATAAATAATATAAACCATAACATAGATATTCTTTAACATAGTATATTTAATTCAATATATTATAATTTTAATTAATTTAATATAGTATATAGTTTATAATAAATTTAATTTAATATAGTATATTGAATTTAATTTATTAACATAGTATATTTTTAACCCAAACATTTTACATTTTGAAGAGAACGTAGTTAAAAGAAGAAAATCTGAATTGCCTGGACAGCATATAAAATTTTTTAAATGAAACAATGTTAAGCTAAAAAGTAATATAAGAGAAGATGAGAGAAGAGAATTTTTATTTTTGTTTACAAGTTAAGAGGCATGTCAGCATTTCACCAAACAGCCAGACAAAAAATCTGGCTTATAGTGTCGGTATATAAATGCTAATCATTTGAATCAAATTGATTGTCGTTTATATACAGAAAAAAAATAAACGCAAATCAATTAAACCAAATTGATTAACGTTTATGTACAGACACAAAGATTTTTTGGACGTTGCGATTTTAAAGTATACCATGTTGCTTAAAGGTTTTGTTATATTGGCAACCGTTATAAACCACTTAATTTTGTATCCATTTGTCATTTAATTTTTGAAAGAATGTTTTTATGTTGCTAATACTAAAATTAATTTTAGTATTTTGCAATACCATTCTACTGTTGCAATAATCGGAAATTGGAAATGAATAGCCCTTTCATCTATCGTCCAACACCATCAAGTTTATCCAAACATTTGCCAAACACTTTGAAAATTAATCAAGATATGCTTATATATGTATTCGGCATATCTTCGGTTCAGTCAAATTCAAATAGTTGTGTGCGGTTTCTGCAAGTACCATTTGAGCAAATTATCGGTGGTAATTGGATTACTTTGGCCACATGTCTGCTATTTGCCAGCTATGTTATGGATGAATTCTAAGTGCTATCCCACATTTATATAATATATATGCATAAGCCAAATAGATGAAAATTGGTTATTTGAAATTGCTGTTTCCATAGCAGATCGTTGACATAAATTGACCTGCCGATGATACCATAAATTGCTAGGATAAATCTATCGATGATTCCATGAATGGCAAGAACTTATTTTATGTAATATTTCATTATTTTCGTTATGGTGAGCGTTACGGAAAGTGTGATTAGTTGAAATTGCATTCATATTTTTTATTAACACTACTGTATTATAACATCTTGAGCAAGCTGTTGCTAAGCTTTTACAGTTTCTTTCAAATCATGTGAGAAAAATTCTCTATCTCTTATATCTATTTGAAATAATATTATACCAGTAAAGTCTTTACTTTAATGGTTACATCAATAAATTGTTAAATTGTCGTTTTTCTCACATATGACGAAGAATCGCGTTCAATAACTTGGCTGGCACGCATGTGTCGAGCATTTCCTTCTTTAGTGCAATTCCCGTATTGGATTATACGGTTTTAGTTTGTTTTTATTCTTTGGTTAATAGAAAAAGAGCTGATCGTTATTTTCCTTTGATGGAAAATAATTAGAAAAACTCATTTTGTGGATGATAATAGGTGTGGACGAAAAGTAAAGTATACCAACTGAGCTGACCTTATTTGACCACTTGATTTGTAGAAAATAATACATGCTTACTTTGATTCATTCAAATGACAAAACCTGGCAATACTTTTATTTTATTAAAATTATCTATTTGACTGTCTTATTTTTTCATTTTTCTTATTTACCAATTTGTAATCGTTTTACATGTGATACAATTTGGTCTAGCACACAGATCAACCTATGTAGATGGTTTAAAAAACATTCGATTCTTATTGATAGGGAGTTGTGCTTATTAGTTTTTGGCAAAGGCAAGTCCAGCCGTTTCGGAGATTCGGAGCAAAGAGGGTAGAAAATAGAAATCGGGTTCTTGAGAGAACGGGGCATCCGATTTGAATAATCAAAAAAATTATTCAATTTGTATTGATCGGGAAAAGTGGTGATTAGATTTGGCAAAAGCGGGTCTAGCCGTTTCGGAGATACGAAACTAATAATACAACAAATGGCAGTTTTTGAGAGAAGTAAGCATCTGATTTCAATGATTCAAAAAACTTTTTGCTTGTGTTGGCGAAACGATTAATGGAACAAGATTTTTTTTGATTCCGAAAAAATATTGTATTTTACTAAATTTTATTCTTCGAATATTTCATTATGGTACGGAAAGATTCAGCAATTTGCCTTTAGGCACTATGCCATACACCACTAGTTTTTCTTTTATCTTACTTAGGCTTACATACACTTACATACACTTTCTATTTTTCGCATACAATAGATATGTAACAAAAATAATTCCTAAAAATTTATTTATATTTCATATAAATACATTTTCCCAGAATAATATAATACAAAATAAAATGAAAGTGACATAATATGAACTTTGAGTGGTATGATGGCACTCCAAAGAGTTTCCGTGCTTTTTCGAAGTTTCCTGTCATTTTCTCCAAAAAGCTTGAATAGACGTGACGCCCGCGACCAACTGTAAAAGATTAACATATTGATGGAGAACGATGAATTGAAATTTATTCAAATTTATATCTGGTATAAGCTTTCAAAATCGTAAAATTTAATTTAATTTAATCAAACTAATGGATAAAGGAAATGATAGGCTATTTGTTCGGTAACTTGCTGATATTTTGTAATTCATAAGTGAATATGAAGGACGTGTAATGACTTTAAGTAATATTCTAATAATTTCTCAATAAATAAAAAGTAAAATATCACTTAAACATTTTATAGAAATTGGACTAAACTATTAAAATCGTATGTTAATCGTACCATTATTTCTGATAAACATTGGATTAATGCTTTTATGCTAACCATATTATGGCTGATTTGATTAGACAATATTTAATTTTGTTCTCGTATGTTTATAATAAAACAGAACTGCATAATCTTTTCTAAATATTGTCTAAAATTATCGATATAAAATATTCCTATCTTCCCCAAATGGTTTCGTGAATTCCTGGTCTCTGTCCACCCATCTAATATGCTCAGGAAACCTACATTTCCACGTACCTCGTGTAAGAAATGTTTAGTCTTGCATATGCTTTTATTGCTTACATTTATTTTATTTTATTTCGAATGTCACAACCTCTTTTTACTTCTCGGTGCTCTCTCCCTGATTTTTATTTTTGCTGTCGGCAGCTTTTTAGAGCAAATGCATAATATATGCGTTCGGGTGCATTAAATTGGTTAAAGCAAAAGCTAGACTCAAACGTAAATATATGATAAGAGAACTTTTTTTGATCTTCTGATAGTATATTTTATAACTGCTTAATTTTGTATTTTAAGAAATAACACGTGAGTAAAATTCTGGCCAATGTAAACTTTTATGACGAAACAGTAGTGTTATATTTTGAACTAATTTTGTTGCATGTTGTGAATCACCAGAAATGTAGTAGAAATTAAGAGTATTTAAATTTTAGAGTGTATATTATGAGTATCTTTAATTAATTTTAAACGGAAATTGACAATAAAACATTACCCAAATTTATTTTTTATTTTTAAAAGTTTTACAGTAAATTTCAATACTCTGTAGTTTGGAAGTAAAATAGCAAGTGCTTTTTAAATTTGTAATATTTTATGAGCTTCTTTTAAATTTATTTTGCAAATAACAATTTACTATACCAACTTCCTGTTTAGGTATAAGCTTTACTTCGGAGAAATGCGACGTGAATTAAATTGCACTTAAATTGTGAGTAGCAAGTTTCTCAGTAATTTATCATTGATAAGAAATATTGAAATTTTAACTTCAAATAACCTTAAAATATAAATCACGATCTGAACTATGTTTAATAAATAATTTCTGAAGACAACAATTAAATATCTTGAATCTAGCAAATATAATAGATATAACATTTTGCCTTAAGGCAAGTTATATGAAATTCCCTATATGTTTGATAATAAAAATAATCCATAAGAATTGAGTTTTAGCAACTTTTAGCAATTAAAACTATCTGTAACGCGGCCCATTCATCCAAACTTTAATGAATTTTTATAACTATTCTACTTTTCATAGGCTCTTGACATAGTAATACGTTCGTGAAGACCATGAACTCATTTACCAAATTGGTAAAAAAAATCAACAATTAATTACAAAGAAACGAGCCAGGCGATCTTAGTCAAAGCTGATCAGTACGATTTCCAAATGATATCCTTCGGACGACTTCCAAATTTTTAAAATTGGTTCGGACTTCTTGGAAAAAGCAAACTTTCTTTTTCGGGAAGTTCAAAATTCCAAATATAAATGCTAATAAAATATAAATATTGATTTTAAATTACAGCATAATTCTCAGAAAAATATTTCACATTATTTTGAATTTCTTGTAGAATACTCAGCTCCCTTAAACTGTTTGTTCGCCGACAGCTCGGCATCGGCCTTTCGCCAATTAAATTACCTGTACCGTTATTATCAAACAAATGATATTCGTGGAAAATAACGATAATTTTATGCCATTCAACTGTTTTCATTTGCTTCCTTAAAATTTGTGCAAACACGGCCAAGGCTTAATAATAGGCGTAAAACAGGATAAACGGTCGTTAGTGAATTAATTTGCAAACGAGAAAAGTTATCGAACTTTAAATTGGATTTGATGTAATGAATGAAACAATTGATTACTGATGGGAAATGAAATATAATTAATCGGATATAAGGTTATCTTAGTTACTTTGATAAATTTCGAGACAAAAATAGAAGACATTATAAAATATTTTAGGAAAAAGTATATAAAAAAGTTCACAATTTTTGACTTTTAATAATTCTTTCTTAATCAAGAATAAATGCTGATATTTATTTATTATTGATTATTTATGATTTATTTCAGTGAAATTACATCTTTAGAAGTAGAAATGTAATATAATATGCAACATACAGAAAGCTTTTAAATTAAAATTCAATAATATTAATATTCTGCACGAAGACTTCAGATAATTTGTAGACTCGTTTATATGCCTAAAACTATTAATTTATTAACTGCTAAAAATCACAAAAACGATATATTTATCATATTCTTAATAAACCTTCTAGATATGTAAAACGTGCTTTATTTCTTAATATACCCTAGCATTCTCGTTAAAATTCTAATCCAAGCGCAACTAATTACATTCTTCTGTGAAAACATCAACGCGACGATGACGTAAAGATTTTTGGGTAAAGAAGGGTATTTCTTCGTCAAAATTCCATTCAAATAATAAAACCTTTTAAGAGCTACTTGTTAAATCTGCCTAACGGAAAAGGAATAACATTCTGCAGGAGATGGATGAAACAATATTAAATGTTTCGCGAAACTCTACAGCAAATTAATCACGGGAACAAAGATATTATTAGAACTGAATTAAGGGTGTATCGGATTAACACGCATGAGAGAAACTAGTCTTATAAGGAAATAAATTCTTAGAACAGATGAATTTTATTATACTGGGAAATATACATAAGTATATTATAAATAATAATGGGTAGTACTGTCCTAGGACAGGTCCATGAGCTGAGTTAACTCTAACTCGATATCTAAGAATAATAGTGTGAGAGGTTTT
>NW_020536980.1:0-24645 GCF_003426905.1 Ctenocephalides felis | reverse complement strand
GATTATAATTGAACCCTTGTAGCTGTGGACTATATTAAACACCGATTTGTTTGTATTTGTATATATTTGCTGCAGTTCTTATTACAATCACTGTTTTGTCACTAAGTTAGGATGAAAAAAGATATATTTATTTATTATTCATTATATATGTAGTTTCGTGGACTTTACTTTTAGAAGTGAACAATTAGTTCCATCAAAACACTCCGCACACCCCCTCTATCAGGCGTAGTAACCATTCCGTGTAAAAGCTCAATGCCATGAAGATTTTCACCTTCATGGCCAATATAATAAAACAAAAATACGTCCGAACACATGTGTTTTTTTTTTCTTCAAATTATTCCCAACCCGTGTTATACAAATGAATAAATAGTTTTTGTCACCGTTCATCTGTGACGGAAACATCGATTATTATAATTACACAAGTTCGCATTCGGGTCCGGCCGCAAGAAATTGTTTCGATAGCAACCGGAGCGCGTTTTGCCGTTTTGCACAGGTGGGCGCCATGCACTGTACGCCGCCTGTATCTATAAGCAGTTTTTGATGTTTGTATTTATGGCGAAATATATTATATATTCGAACGTGTGTACATTGAATTTAGAATATACGTTCTCAGTTGAAATATATTTTGAATAGGATATTATATACGTAAAAGATAACTGATCAAACTTAATAAAGTGATATTTAACCCTTCCAAATCCTTCTTTTCAAACTACAACGATTGCATCAGATTTAATTGACTTTCGTAGTTGTAATCGTCCTAAAACAAGCGAAATATTTCTTTGACAGAATGAAAAATTTATTATATTTTTAGAATAACAGTCTAGAGCAGTGATTATTAAAGTGGTCCACATAGACCCCCAAGGGTCCATGGCAACTTTCAAGGGGTCCACGACAGCGTAAACAAAATTTAGGGGTCCACGAAATAAAAATAGGGATCCACGGCATATTTAGAAATGATTTAAACTTTAAATGTTAGTATTGAGCGCGTAGCCAGCCACTCATCAACCTCGCATATCTCAAACTATTGAATGTTCCAACTTTAAATTTTTAGCAATGATTTATTGAAGTGTAGTAACAAAGTATGTCGAGTTTCATCAAAATCGAATTATGCATTTTTGAAAACGTACAATCTGTTTCAATACCAGTATTGAGAGCCGAGCCAGCCACCCATCAACTTCGCATATCTGAAAAACTATTGAATGTTCCAACTTTATATTTTTGGCAAATATTTAATGAAGTGTAGTAATAAAGTATATCGAGTTTCATCAAAATCGAATTACGCATTTTTGAAAACGTACAATCCGTTTTAATACCAGAGAAAAAGGTTCAATAGAAAAAAATAAAAATCAGTATTAATTAGTCCAATTTTATTTATTGATACACGATATGAAGCCCATTAGAATGCAAAAAAAATTCAGGTTCATGAGTCGAGATAATATTTTGTTTATACAATAGAACGACCCTAAGATACATCTGAAGTTGAAGATAAAACGGTTCCGAGATATTCAAATTCGAGTGCAACATATGTCAACTAGCGCTTACGTCTCAATACTAAAAATTCCGGTATTTTTAAGATAAATACCGGTATTAATACCGGTTCTTCGGTATACCGGTAAACTGGTATTGAATTCCATTCTACCAAGTTCATTAGATTTCAAAATACAAGAAAATAGAATTTTGTCAAAATTTTAAAATTTTCAAAAAAATGATACAACTTTAAAGTCGTTTTTAAAAAAAGCAAAATTCTAAAAAATACAATTGTTTTTTTGAGATTTTCAAAAAACTGTTAATAATTTAAAAAATTTAAACTACGGTACGGGATGTTACAGCAGTATGCACCTTACCTTAATGCACTTTGCCTAGTTTATCATATTCTTCGCTTGGTCAATTTTACCTTAAAAATTAATAAAAAATGGTTGAAATATTATGTTAATGATATGTTGCAAGAATTTAGTTCGGCATGTTTTCCTTTAAAACGCGGAAATTCGGTATATAAAATGCATGATGTAGGGATGCATGTAAACAAAACCATAAACATTGAAATTCGAAAACATAACTTAGAGACTTTCGTATATTAACCCAGATATGTAACTTGCACTCGTAGCAGATTTATCAAAACACTTGCATTGATAATATAATAAATTTTCAAATTTATTTGCATTAAATCAGAATCAGCCGCAAATGTTATTCATTACCAGGTGTGACCTAATGGTTATTTTAATTACGATAGATAATTAAACCAATTTAGTGATTTAGTTAGTAATGGATATACGATTAAATAAATATCCAGGACTAGAATTTG
This sequence comes from Ctenocephalides felis, assembly GCF_003426905.1. NCBI lineage: Eukaryota > Metazoa > Arthropoda > Insecta > Siphonaptera > Pulicidae > Ctenocephalides > Ctenocephalides felis. The sequence goes on along the minus strand of NW_020536980.1, from coordinate 22,343 downwards.
ATAGAGCGAATGATAATTGACATATGTGATTTATACTTGTACTATAATATTCTTTTAATAATTTTAACGAGTCGTTTGGAATTCAAATTGAGAAAATTTGATAAAATTATTGATGTGGTATCATAAAAATTCATGTATATTAAAATTCAGAACATTTGATAAAATTATTGAAGAAGTTGGATAATGGTATCATAAAGTCATGGATAAGTTGCATTAATCCTCAATGGGCCGAATTTTTATTTTACATTAAAAAAATTAATGATATATGAAATAATAAATTTTGAGCCTATATATACAAATAAAAAATAGAAAAATCAGTTTAAACAAATTTTAATGAAAGATTTCACTTTCAAGTCATATGCCTATAATATTCTCACTTGTGCACAATAATGTTATTTCATGTTGAAAATCCTAGCAAAGTCATAAATATTGACACATAATTATTTATTTTTTCACATATATTGATTTTAGGAATAATATTCTCTTCTTATTCTGCTATTTTGCAGTTACAACAAATAGTGACCATAAAAGAAATAGTGTCAAGAAAGAATTTGGAAAAATCCTGTTTTTCATATAACAGCAAGTTTTATACAACTATATAAAGAATATTAATATAACTTTGCCTTAACTAAACTTTCAATGCTCTACTAAAATATATAAATTTAGTGTCAAAAATAGCAAGACAATTTTTGAGAGAATAGAGGGTCCGATTTGAATAAAAAACATTTGATTTGTATTGATGAAATAAAGAACTAATTAAAATTTTGGGAAGACAGGTCCAGCGGTTTTGGAAATCCAAAAATGTTGAAAAAAATTTAATTAGGTGGTCATGAATGATCATTAGGCAGATGCACATCAAATTATGAGATATTTTAAGAGTGATGTTCATAATAATTACAATATTGATTTTAATTCTATGGGTTTCGTACCAAGATTTATATATAATATTGACATATATATACTTCAAACAAATGTCCTCAGCATTTTGATAGTATTAATCAACCGATAAAATGAGTTTCAAAATTTTCAAAAAATTTCAGAACTTTTAACAAATTTCTAAGTATTCAAAAATAAAATAGATTTTTTTTAACTTAAAAATTCAGCAAAAAATCATTTTTTTCAAAATTTTCAAATAATTTTAATGCATTCAAAAGATTTTTAATTACGTTGCGGGAAGTTTGTGCGATTTGCCTTAAGTCACTATCTCTTGCACCACTAGTTCAAAATCTTCACCTTATTCAATTTTCAAAATTTTTATATGTTTTTAAATTTTGACTATCGTCTCTAATTAAAATTTCGAAGTGCTCTTTTACCAAGGTGACCAAAACCACTCCCGAATTACGGTAGCCCAAAAGCTATAAATCATATCATGGATCTCTGTCGCAAAGCTTATGGCTTTTCATCAGGGAAAACCGTTCATGTCAATACTTGACATAATCGTTAAAGTCATAGTGTACGTCGCGAGACGCCAATATCGAGATATACTGATATCGTGACATAATAACATAATATGATACGATTAATAGCCGTCTCGTGATTTTGCACGTTTTTTTGCAACATCCAAAGAGGAAAATATTGAAGCCTCGCCCGTCAAGGCGAACCGTGCTTAGAGAAACATGAATACGTAAATATATAGAGTAGACAGGCAGAAAAATATCGATTGGAACAGGTTTAAGTGAATTCTGTTATAATATTTTATGTTTACTATTTCAATAAGTTGTTCCGCTGTTCTTCAATTAGAACTCAATCCTGATCCATTGGACTTAGAAATGCAAAATTAACTGTTGATGGAACGTCTGGAATAATAGAGATAAAAACTATACAGAGTTTTTAAATATGGTGTTGGAGGCAAATGGAAGAGATAAAGTGTATAGCTTAACTAACAGATGAAAAAGTGCTTAAAATTGTGGGTGAAGCAGAATATAGGAGGGCAAGATTGCTCCTTCAATTTCTCATTTGTAAATATAATAGTATATTATTATTTCACACAAATTGTTTCAATCAATTTGACATCATTATTAATTTTCTGTTGTTTTTTCTGGTTTGGTATGTATAATTTTCTCTTTTAATATTTATATTATTATCAACTTTGTATTTATGTTATATGTTATTAGATAACTGAATGATGACACACGATTATATAAATATAGATATATATATATATATTTTATATAGATATTATATATTAGGTGGTTCTTAAAATGGTCATTTTCGAATTCTTTGCTCCCAGGGCTCGAATGGTCTAAATTGAAGAAAAACAATTCTCTGAAATTTTAGCTCTTAATATTTACGCTTAGATAGAGCGCAATTCAATCAAACTTCGTATGGAAAGAGCATGGAAAAAATTTTGAAAATTGAAAAAAAATGTTTTAGGTATAACTTAGCGAAAAATGAATGAGTTTTATTTATTCATTTAATAGCTAAATTACATCTAAAAAATATTTTTAAAATTTTTTGAAAAATTTTCCATGCTATTTCCATACAAAACTTGATTGAATTGCGCTCTATCTAAACGTTAATATTAAGAGCAAAAACTTTCAGAGAATTGTTTTTATATATTTGGAACCATTTGAGCCCTGGGAGCAAAGAAATTCGAAAATGACCATTTTAAGAACCACCCTATAATATAATAGATATATATATATATAATTATTATATATATATATACTTACTTTCAAATTCTTACCACCAATATTATACACCTTGGTTTTTTCCATGCAAGAATGCATACATACAATAAATATGTGATTCAATAAATACCATATATAAATAACAACCAATAAATACAGCTTTGCGACGAGTATCGCCATAATGGATATAAAATCGTCATAAAATAAAAATAACATATACGGCTTAATGCATAAACCAGATTAAAATGAAAATGTAGTCGTTGTACCCAATATCGTCCGTAAATCCAAACTTTAGCAATTTTAAAATCTCGACAATAAAATTTCAAATATTTATTTTAAAAATTATGTTAATCATTTTACAATTATTGATTTTCATAAAATAAACTACTTAAATTAAATATCTTAGGAATTAAAATATCTTAGGATATCGTTTAGACCACGATCTATATCATTGTGAAAATGTTCATGCAACCGCAAAAAAAAACTAAATTAATTACAAAGAAGCAACCTGTATGATTTTCATTGAAGAAGCATGGGTCCTAACTAGTGTCATTAGAATAGGTTTTCAAAATCAGTCTAGAATTTATGGTGAAAACATTGACAAAAAATGTTGTACTTATCATTATTTAGGAAACGTCAAGTCAAAGTTTGCTCACATGCACAAATGCCATTGCGTTTACTAATTATGGTGTCAAACGATTCAAACTCATCTAATACAAATTCTCACTTGAGAATTGAATAAATGCAGTTTAGAGGGAGGCTTCAAAACATTTTAAATCCAAGCAGCCGTTTTTCAGAAAACGTAGACAAAATGTCATTTTGTTCCCCTTATGTTCACACTTACATTTTTCTATTTTCGTCAAATAATGCCAAATGATTTTAAACTTTGGGAAACAAAAACAAGCGTCTTGTGAACTCTTAACCTAAACTTAAATAGTGTTGCCCTTATTGCACATGTCATCAAAATCGAGGTACAATGTTGTTTTAAGGTAAAATGCTATTTACTTGTGTCAAATACACTTACTAATATTTTATACCGAAATTACCATAACATTTTCTAAATATTTCCAAATTTAAGAATGTGCTTTTTTCTCACAGTTTTCACAATCTTAATATCCAATGGTCGCAACTTCTTGATAACTAGTACACTCGTTAATCACAGCTAACTGGTTAATTTTATCCACCCGTACTTTTGTCCAACACCTGACCATTACCCTCACCATCTCCCATGGTTCACCCAGTAGAAACAATATTTCCGATCCCTGCGACATCATTTATCATGCATTAGTATAGGATAGTGCTTTTCCCGCATTGTCGAATCCTATGATGTCCATTATCAGCCGAATGGCGTCATAGAGAGTGGCATATCCTCTAATCCAATCTGAAAACTAGCATTCGTCTCCTCTAGGGAGACCTGTCATCGTTTTGTTGACCGCGCCGTTCTTTTCCAATCTCAGCGCCGTCGGTCTCGACTTCACTTTATAGACTGATTTTTCTTCGCATTCTTATTGCTGAACTATCGATGGTATTAAAGTATTCTATGAATTTATACGCTTTCTATAAAGCGTAGTTGTGAAGCGAAAATTATTGCATCGATGGATTGATTTGTGTTATTTATTTGTTGTAGATTTTTCACACAGTTTGTTTTATATATAAATGTTAAAAATAAATTATTTCATATCCCCAACGTCTGGTAGCGTTCAAAAAAATACACCCGCCACATCAACAAATTTGCTAATTATTTTTTGAAAAAGCAGGTGCTGAAGGTTCCAAAAATGTAAAAATTTTTGATAATTTTTTTTTATAAAATTGTTAAATAAAAATTATTTTATTTTAGTTGGCAACTAAGCAAGTGCGGTTTTCAGCCAAATAGTCTCAATAAAATTTTTAGGTTTGCTGATGTAGTCCAAATGTGATGTTAATTTAGGTAAAATAGATGTCCATCAGTAAAATAGTTTTTTGATCAATTGCGGAGTTTTTGTTAGGCGTTCGATGAAAATCAAATCGATTTTTTTTTCATATTCTGAATTATTATTTTTGCACAGGTATCCTAAGCATATCAAAAAGTTATGAGCCGTTCACGATGACAATCCACCTGATTTTTCCCTGTAGTACTGAAGTAGCGTTCAACAAATTAGCTAATTATTTTCGAATGAGTATGTGCTGTAGCAATTATATAAACAAAATTTGAATACATAATTTATTGCATAATGACTAAATAACAAACGATTAAAATAAAAAAAATAAAAAACACAATTAAATAAGTTGAATGTGTCAAGCCAGATGTTGATCTCACAATACTGGACGTTTTAGATGTCATCTATCTCTCTGTAGTTTTTTTCTTAAGTTATAATTTAGTAAATTTTGCTATTTGTGATAGAAAAATATTGTTGAAATTTGCGCAAGACTCGCCAGTAGGACAGTGGTTAGAGTGGTGGGATCAGAGATTCCAGGTTCCTGGTGTCAAACAATAGTGACATGGGTTATCATTTTGCAAATATAGATAGCAATATGTTTCCAAGTATAGCTATTTCCCGAAATTACTGTATCAATAAAAAATTAACAAGTATTACATAAATTGTAATGATGAAATTCATCACAAAGGGATGGGACAACTGTTTAAGTAACTATATTCATATAAAACTCTCATTCCTTTTTTATTATAGAGTAAGTCATCAACCATCTGCATTCTTTTTCTCCCCATTCCTTTCAGTCCTATATTTCTCCTTCGACTACTTCTTGTAAGAAGCATTCTTTTTGCAGAATGGGTCCAAGCCAGTTTCCTTTTCTTTTCTAGATCGTGCTCAGTAGAGTCCTTTCCTCGCCCACTCTTCTCAGGACTTCTTCATTTGTTAACTCAGTCCATAAAATAATTATTTTAACATGATCCAGTAAATATTTAATGTGATAGCGTCACAGATTCCATTTACCCAAATATTAAATTACTTACCGTGCAGTCAAACATATATACGACGCAATAATAAAAATTAATATACGCTGTAGTGTAAAAAGCAAAAGCAAAAGCGGCGAGTGTTTCGTGTAAATGCAGCAATGGTACTCTAGTCATAGTTGTAACGAGTTCGTGAAAGGGCATATTTACATTTTTTATTCGTATTTCACATACAAAATTTCCATACATTTGTATGCATAACGGTCCTCGGCTCTATGTGCGTAACAAGTTTGAATTATACGCATTATGATGCCAGTCGTACGTTAACGATCTCCCTGTTTGTTTGTTGGCTTTGAGCTGCACATACTTAAATGCAGTTTAAACTGCGGCCGGACGGACGACGGGCCGGAGATTAAATAAATTGCCATAGGGAAAGGACACTAAAATTTATTAAAACACACAGAGGCCTACGCTGGATGACTGACAGCAATATATTTTTAACTTCCCGTAGCGTAAGTTAAAGTAATCGTCCAAAAATCGAAAATGATTGTTGATGCATGGCTTCGTGCCTTAAAACAAATTGCTGTTACTTCCCGTACCAAAAATTAAAATTATTAAAAAACCATTAAAATATTTTAAAATTAAAAAAAAAAGATTTTTGTGAATATTGAATTTTTTTTCAAACCAATCGTGATGCGTGGCTGTTTGAGAAGAAATAATCGCAGTCTAACATATATACATTGGTATGGAACACATAGAAATGTGAACAAAATTCATACTCATTATTAAAATCCCTATAAAATATCTGACTTATTCAAGTCGGTTAATATGTATTCCCAAAATCGTCGACGAAAATTTGCATCCGCACACACACACACATACACAAGCAGGTTCAGCAGTTTAAAAAATCCATAAAAAAATGGTATTTGTTGGTCAAAAATCATCATTGAAAATTAATTGTACAGAAAAAAGTTCCAGTTCAGTTTTTTGAAAAATGGTGAAATACTGAAATATTTTTAAAAAATCCAGAAATGTTAGAACCGTTGGAATATTTAAAAAAAACATAATTTTAGACATTTTGATACCTATAATAAAAAGTTCTTACACTGAATAGTACATCATATATGCAAATGACAATTTATTCTAAGGTATTCCATAACGTGATATTAAATATCTCAAATATCACTAATAACATATAAAATTTCAATTCCAGCTCCATTATCAAATTATTCTCGGCAGTGTGCACAGAGTACGACAATTGTATTGAAATAGTTGATATCGTTTCATAGAATTGTTTTAGCTCATCTATGCATATTAGCCTTGTAGAGTTCATTGTAGAAATGGATATATGTACATGTATTCAAGAACAGAAATGCTTTTGAAGTTCATTTCTGAATATAACACACGAGAAAATGATAATTGAATTGAATTTTGCTTTTGCCATCATGGTAATAATTTTAGTAATAAATGAATGTTTAATTTTAACGACTAGTGATGTAGTGAGTATAGTAAAATTAATAACTAAAGGCCTGTTCACACGACGCTTGTTTTCTGGGCTGAATAGCATGCTTGATTTTGTTGAGTTAGATTTAATGATAGTTTTTCAAGTCGTTCAAATCACACAATGCAAGAAAGCTTGCTTGGATTTAAAATCATTCAAATCGGTTGATCCGTGTTCTTGAAATCGTCGACAAAAAATTAAATCCTAACGTACATACACACACAGACACATTTCCTTCGCTATACAAATAAAAACAGACAGATACATAAATTTTTTCTAAGGTATTCCAAATTGTTCAGAAACCTTTGAAACGTGAAGATGTATACAAATTTTCATTTTTTAGTTTTTTGTAGGCCCACAATATTTCAGAAACTTCGATTACATCATTAATCTTATCGATGTGCAAACTTTCATTAAAATTGTCAAAAAAGTTATTCTACAATCAATTACGATCAATTACTCTTTGATCTTCAAAACTAATCGATTTGATCCCGAAATATCACTCGAACAGTTTGTTTTTAAAATTTTGGTCTACATATAGACAAACACACATACTTGTTCCAATTTTGGTGTCAAACCAAAAAACCATTATTCAGAGTAACTGGGAAAGAAATCATAAAATTTGCAAATCGTATTTTTTGGCTTCTTCTTCAGGAAATATAGTGAAATAAAATTTAAGTTGCGAATCATAAGACAACATCAGAAAAATATTCCAATTATTTTTTTATTATATCGATTACTGTTAAAAATTTATAGCACCTCCATAAAACCCATCATTTGTGATTCAATCTTCCATACTCATATTTATTTTACCGTATTTTATTAGATTAATATGCAGTTCGCAAAAATTTATATAATATACAGGTTTTTGTAACTTTTATGGCACAAAATTCACATTGAAACATCCATTTGCATTTTTGTTTTAAAAAATATATCCAGCAATAATGACGATGTCAATGGTTTTTATGATTCGCGGAATATAAAATTCACAATGTATATGAAAAGTTTGTTTTTATGAAAAAAATATTGCGTACTAACCACAAATATAAATTTATGCGATTAATGAAATTGTAGTAGTGAAATGTTGATTGGAAGAAAAAAAAATCCAGTTTTCACAGAAAGCCTCGGGTTTGATCGAAACCTAGGTCATCTCGTAATCGAGCAGTATCTGAAATACTATCTTAAGTGAAAATTTCCTTCCAGGGGCATTGCTGCAACATACGCAAATATTATATATTATATATTTCTGTTGAAACAAATATCTTTTCGTTACGAACCAAACTGAATTGACATCAAAATATCCTCGAAATACTACTAACGTTATTGTAAATCTTTGAATCTGTATTGCATTATTATATTAGTGTTATTGCAGCCAAGAGACTACTACTGAGTATTATTGCGTTGTAATAATATAATTGATGTAGATGAGACAAAGCCATTAACCTAATCCTTAATAATAAACCTCTGTTGTAATACACAGAATTCAATGCTTGGATCATCGTTATACGGTTTTATAATCCTTTGAGCAAATCGGATAATATTTATTTCAATTTAATTAAAATAAATCCTGTTTTGTTATGTCCTACAAAGAGAGTTTGTTCACAATTTTCACGAATATGATCGGAATTTTTTTATCCCTACAATTAGTAATGTAATTTTTATCAAAAATTATACAATGTTTTAATCTAGTAATTGATATAATAAATACTTGTAAAGGTAAAATTTTAAATTTAAAAAAAACAAACAGATATTTTTATCTTTGGATAAATCATGAAAATCAATCAATCAATCAAACGTTTTAATTTATAATGTTGCCTATAAAAACAAAATTCGATACTTTTATCTTCTAACTACGTTCTTTATCTTCTAACTAAGACCACTTTTAAATTTTCAAAAAAGGTCGAAAGTTTTATAGAATATCATATTTTCAATGTTTTCAAAATTTAAATAAAAATCAAAAAGATCGATTTTTTTTTAATTTTCAAAAATGTTCAATAAAAGTTTAAATTCCCAGAAAAAACTATTTTTTCAATCAGAATTTTAATGCGTTCAAAAATTTTAAACTTTGGTACATAAAGTTTTAGCAATTTGACTTAAGGCGCAATGCTATTCACCACTAGTAAACGGGAAAAAAATCAAAATAGAAATTAACTACAAAAAATAAATTCAGTTTTTTCAAAAGTCCATTTTTTTTTAAATTTCAGAATTCTCAAAAATCTATTTGTATTCAATTTGCAAAAAAAAAATACGATACGGAAAGTTACAGCAAATCGTCTTAAGGCACTATGCCATGCAGCACTAATTTTATTTTTAATCACTTATTCAAGAACATATATATATATATTTATAAATAAATTATATGTATAAATTATTTTATATTTACCACTAAACTTTATAGTCTCCCTATTTTGGCAATACGTTCCCTTCAAATGACAAATGAATTATAATTTAAATTTAAGAGAAGAGTTTGATGGTCCATCATCTTGGTATTACATTATATCATCTCGATGTGTTCGTGTCACATACTCGGCAGCTCGAAAAACATATTTATAATAAATCGATATATTACACACATACAGTTGAACAGAAGGCCATAAAAATATATGAGGATTTTATGTTGTCTGAGGCCAAGTAATCGTTCTGCAATATCTCGAAGCCCAGGAAATGAAATATTACCAAGGGTAGAATTTATGAACACGAAAACAATTTTAAGTAAAACTGATGCTGAGTATATATTCATATTTATACGAATGCACTTTTATATTAATTTGTATGGCGCGCAACCGTAAAGTAATGTGCATTAACTAAATAATATTTCATTTTGCGCACAAGAATTTTAATAGAAAAGTGTGCGGTCATTACGCGGCATTGCTCTGCATAAATTTATATATACACAAATATATATATATATATATATATATATATATATATATATATACTAGCAAACCAGGCGAACTCCGTTTCACCACCAGATGGTTTCATTTTATGTAACATTTTGTTTGGTGTTAATTAAAAATTTGCACAATAAACGTGATTGATTTTATGGTTTCCAATTGAAATGTTAGGAAACGAATAACTTTTTTTTTTACTTTTTTGCACAATTTTACAGTAAACACAATGCGAGTTTGTCACATGAAATTAACTGAGCAGAGAATAATGAGTAGCAGTCAAACAAAAAATATTAGATTGTAGTAAATGCTAAGTATCAGAGATGACGCTGTATGTGAAAAAAGGAAAAGTGTTTTCCGCTTTTCTGTTAAAATTTTTCTTCAATTTTCTTTGCTGTAAACCTCACGGAGTCCGAAACCTTTCTAACGAATGCAAAATCGTCAAAATCGGCTCGTGCGTTCTGGAGTTATATCGTCAGGAAGGAAAACCCGAATTATTTTTATATAATATATATATATATATATATATATAGAGAGAGAGAGAGAGAGAGAGAGAAAGAGAGAGTGGTTAGAGCGGGGCTTTAGGGTCCGCGGTAAAAAGGTACGCCACCAATATCTTAGTAAACTTAAAATTTTTTTACCAGAAATTATTTGAAAGTAGAGGGCAAAAGATGTGTAACCAGCCATCGCCTTAAATATAATTTTCACGTTATTTATTTTTGTTATAAAATGTATTGTTATTTTCAAGTTAGGTTCAACAGATATTCTTATATTACCTAAATAAAAAGCTAATAGAAAACATATTGTTTGCATCTAAGGTATAGCTATCTGTTTCTAGAATATTTCTAACAATACATATTTTAAAATTGTGTATTTAATTTTTTTATTATCCCTTATATTTGTAGAATCATTGTCGTGTGCATTAGCTGAATAATATTTCATTTTCTTCCCAAGAATTTTAATAGAAAAGTGTGCGGTCATTACGCAGAATTGCGCTCGGATTTTACCCGTGAGGGAAAACAGTAAGCTCGATTTTTTTAAAATTCTTTTGCCCTGGCAATTCTTACAATGTAATTAAAGTTCTGACAAATATTTTCATAAATGCACAACTGTGGAAACGTGGTTTCCATCGTAGTTATGCGACACGATTTAAATTCAAACTATTTTTAATTAAAGTCAAATCGGAACAAGTTTGTTCATATTTCATGGCAAAAATATTAATTGAATTATTTATGTGGAATTTCAATTATTTGTTATGGAATGCAACCTATGGTTTCAGAAATTATTAAAAAATATTATAATTAAATATTTATATTCCTAATAAAAAATGTTTTATACAATTAGATATTTGACCGTGGACAAATAAGGTAACAAATAAACAAGTGCTGAAAAGTGCGCACGAAAGAAAAACTATACCGAGCACGATCATTAAAATAATAGGAAATCATGTCTGAAAAATTTAATTTCAATTCTATCTTTTTTGTAATATCATCACTGTAAATAACTGCATTAAAGTATGTAATTGTTAATTTTTTTCTACGTTTTAGAAACAATTAATATAATATTATTAATAGAATTGAATGTGTTAAAATTTTACAATGTTATGTAAAATAATCCATTCCCAGACAAAACACCACATTTATAATAATACCGTTTGTATCGACACAGACGATCGGATCAGCAATTCCCAACAACGTTGTATGAAAGGATATTAAGGCTTAACATAGAAATATCATGGAATAATACAAAAGTATGAATATATATATATATATATATATATATATATATATATATATATATAATTATATTTATAAATAGATACATGATACGTTTTGTGATCAAAGTACTCGATTCGATCCCACGCACCTGACAATCATACATTACGCGGTAGAAATAATTATTATCATTGGAAAATATAGATATATCTATTTTCATTGAAAAATGTGGATTAAAACATTTTTCTAAATTAAAATAAAAAATTCAGCAATTGAGGTAAAAACAAATAATAGTGAACTTAGCTTACCTGATTTGAGCAGGAGTTTAACTCAGTACACGAATCTGAAAACAAAACATAAATAAAGTTACACAGAAAATAACAAACATAATAAACAATTAGTATAGTACATGTAATGATTAGTAAACTCAAAGCAAAGGTTTCTAAAATTAAAAAAAAAAGTATTTTTTGGAAATTTTGAAATTTTTGAAAATATTTTAATTTTTACATTTTTTGAAAATTTTAAAAATTGTTGCAAATTTCGAAGATCCTTGAAAATTTTGAAACCCATTCAAGTGGTTTGATTCATACTGTCGAAAATACCTAAGACATTTGTTTCAAATGGGATGCGAAATGGGATCTGTAATATAAAAAAAACGAAACAAAAAAATTGAAATTATCAAGCATTTTTACGATACATAAGTCCATATCACTATTTTTTTGTCAAAAGCATTTGTAGGAATAATTCTTGAAAAATGATTGAATTCATATAGTACAATAATGCAGGTATCAAATTTTTGCTTCTGAACTTCCAATATCTATTATATAAAAATAAGTCGGGTTTTCCTTCCTGACGATATAACTCCAAAACGCACGAACCGATTTCGACGATTTTGCATTCGTTGAAAAGGTCTCGGACTGCGTGAGGTTTATAGCAAAGAAAATTGAAGAAAAATTTCAACAGAAAAGCGGAAAACACTTTTTCGTTTTTCACATACAGCGTCATCTCTAATACTTAGCATGTACTACGAACTAATATTTTTTGTTTGACTGCTACTCGTTGTTCTCTGCTCAGTTAATTTCATGTGACAAACCGGCATTGTGTTCACTGTGAAATTGTGAAAAAATAGTAAAAAAGTAAGTCATTCGTTTCCTAACATTTGAGTTGGAAACCATCAAATCATCACTTGCAAATTTTTAATCAATTTCAACAGCAGGCAATTTTTTTCTTCATCTTTTAATCACCAAACAAAATGTTACATAAAGTGAAACCATCTGGTGGTGAAACGGAGTTTGCCCGGTTTGCTAGTTTTTCATATATATTTCTTTAGAAATACACTTCCTAGTTAGTTATCATGTATGTATTATCAAATGTTAAGATGCAGTAACTGTGATTTTCACACAGTTTCACATTTGTTAATAACAGCTATTTTATTTTAAATTTGTTTTCATGGTATAATACACTTTTGTGATCTATATTATTTTTCCAAGTGTACATTACACTAATGACTAATAAAATATATTATTTGGTACAATTTATCGACCCGCACTTTATATCAAGCTATATATTCCCAAATTGAACTAATGAACAGATATGATTTACCGCAATACAAGTCGAGATGCCATCCTCCCACCTGTTCACGGTGCGTAATGTAATTCCAGGGCAAAAATGAGAAAATTCCTAATGTATATTTAAGTGATAAATTAATTCAATTCCGACTGTCCGTAATACAGTGCCTCGCGTCGTGAGAAGAGACTTATTATCAGCAAAGGGCCCCCAGACCAAGTGGGTAGAGAGCATGTTCTCCAGGCGTTTTGGAGGCGTTTTGGAGGCGCCTTTTGCGCTTTCTTCCGTCCATCTGTCCGTTCTTTAAGTAGATATCATAGCTCCGTGCACAAAAACGAGTGCTTGATGGTGACAAGGGTTCTAATATACGCATGTTGGGGGTTATAAAGCGGCTCTGAGGGCGATACAGTACTGTTTCTTGTAATTATTACGCAGTCTTGCACGGCGAGTAATCCTTACGGTGGAGGAAACTCGTGATCCTAATTATATGGTAACTGCCGCAAAGATATTTACATTATAAATATATTTGTATATCTGATGAACGAGGCGACGGAGTTTCGAAGGATACTATTTTTGAAGACAACTATATATTTAATATTAAATAAGATACATTTTTGTTCACGATTTCAAAAACATGCTCGAATCAACCGATTTGAATTATTCAAAAACCATTCGATTCTAATTGATAAAAAGACATGCTGATTGGTTTTTGGCAAAGACAGGTCCAGCCATTTCAAAGTTACGGGACAAAATGTGTAAAAATGGCAATTCAGTTTCAGAATGGAGTATCTTATTTGGATGAATTAAAAATCATATCACATGTATTGCTGGAATAGAAAATTTATTGCTGGTTTGTGATGACAGGTCACCGATTTTGGACATCCAATAAAAAAATAGAGAAATGTCATTTGGCGTTCAGGAGCGTTTATTAGACATACGTATATCGAATTATCAGATATTTTATAGAGATTTTAATAAGAACAAATTTTGTTTTTATAAGATATATAATGTTCAACCATTAGACAGCGAAGCGGCGCTTACTCACTTCCATATTTCATCTATAAAATAGCTACGCAAGGCGATCGCTTTGAAAAAAATTCGAAATCGTTAAAAACTACTATTTTTTTTAGAAAAATCACAGACTACAGTTTACACAATTGCCAATTGCTAAAATTTTCCTTAAATGGCTCCAAATATTTTCAATGTCTTACTCTTTTTCCACCTATCCTCTATAATTAATCCAACTAAATTCTATTTCTATTTCATTCATGTTTATCTAGATAATTAAACCAATGATATATCTTCCTTCAAGATGTATCTTTTGTGGGTCACGCTTCTATCCCGGGGATGCAAAAATTGAGGCGTTTGCCAAAGTCCGTTTCAGTGTAGCATAATTTATTGCACGTTAAATTGAATATCACAAAATGTTTTCCGGCGTTAGCCATGCAGAGATTTTTGTAATAAATACACGGAGTCTCGCGGCAATGAGATATCATGGCGTTCGATGTGTTCCACATTTTTCCGCCTAGGGTTACGTAGTTTATTTGAATATAATTTATTGCCTAATTTTGGCAAATATAACATTTTTCTTTTTGACTTACATAGAAAATAAAAGCATTCCTGTCTTTCCAACAAATCTCCTAATAAGATGGTTCTTCACTTTTTCTCTATATAAATGATATTAATGTTTACATATACACATAATTTTTATTTTATTGAAAAAAGCTAATGGCTAAAAAAAGTTCTCTCTTAGTATTTAATTCGGACAATACATAAGTTCCTGTTTTTCGTTATGAAACCACAAACTTCAAGGGTAGAATTAGAGGCTCTACTTCAAAACCGATTGCAATGATTGCAATGTTTGTTATATCGGTAAAAGTTCCCAATAATTGTGCAAAAAAAAAATGAATCAACATGCTTGTAATTATAAAAATGTAAATATAGTAAGTGTAGTATTTCTTCTTTCTATTTATTCTGTATGAGTGCTAACGGTCACTACATACCCACAATTTTCATAGTCAAAGAATGAGAAGCTTCTGAATGCACCAACTTAGAGCATCGGTGTGGCCCAGCTCAAAAGGTGGATGAATAGTGACTTTTTTTTTGCAATGTCTAAGAATATTCGTCAAAGACACATGTGCAGACATTTCAGAGCGTGGAGATGGCTACATATGTGATCAATGCAGGTTATTTTGAAATGTCCGGTACTAGGTGCCACTGTTTAAAATCATATATTGTGATTTTAAAGTTTGATTGATGGTATTAATTATTTTTAGCAAAGATTGCGGTTTTGTTAACTTAGTTTGATTTCTAACTTTGTTACCTAACATAAATCATAATTAATAAACATTTCGACATATATATTTTTTGATTTATTTATAAATAACCTTAGGTGTCCGCCACTTGGGGACTTTCCCCTAATAGTAGTGATAATTAAGAGACAAAGAAAGAGGTTCATTGATTTTGTGGCGCCCTCACATCATGGTTTTGCCTTCGGTCAGACTACCATTTATTATCATAATTTTATTATTTTTTGTTGTATACAGTTTAGAGTTTATTTCGACTTCAAAATGCACCTCCTGTAATTATGTAACTACTAATCCAATTTCGTCAAAATGACTTTTTCCTCAATTTACGATCTAATTTGTTCGGCGTATATGTAAAAACTGCGTTAGCCTCGCCGGGATTTTAGTAATAAATCCACATCGTCTCTCGGCAATGATACATCGATGCGCTCCGCCCCTCCGGGTACGTTTTACTGAATTTTCCTAGGGTGACATCGCTTATCCGTACATGATTCAATCTGACATTCAATTCTGATACATTTTTATTTATGAATCCTCCAAGGTGCTCTTTGCGGAAATAAATTCCCTTGCAGCCCTCCCATAGGACACTTACCGCATCGCTCGCCCGGTTCACAATATTCGACGAGTTATGAGCCGAGGATTGTGCAAACGCCGGCTAGTTTTATTACGTTCGGAAACACAATAATGTCGTGCGCCTGATTGCTTACTTTCGGGTATCATAGAAATTTTTATTAGGGCATTATGCGCCCAAAGCATGAATTGTTGCGATACCCAGTTTTCACGGTCGCTGCGACGACGACTCAATCGGGAAATCGGACAGAAAATATGGTTATGACTTACTTATTCGTTCTAATTTATTACAACTAGTTATTAAGATTTTATTAGCTTTATTGAAAAAATAACGAAAAATTATTAGGCAATTTTGAGTGTATATGACAGAATACTCATCAGTCCTAATAATTAACTCTGCTCTAAATATTATAAATTTGAAAAGTTACAAAAAATACGCAAATTAATTTGAGTCTACAAAAAATGTTAAAGTTTACACAAATTACAAATTTATTTGTTTCAATTATTTAATTATAATATTAATATAAGCACCAATATTTATTTACGTTTGTACAAATATATATATATATATATATATATATATATATATATATTAGGTGTACAACTTTGCTTCCGCCGTTTCCGATATGTGGCTGTACCGGCTGAGGCTGGTTGAACTACATAGATGATAATTTAAAGTGAGTGTGGACAATGCCTAACGAATTGTCATATCCGTTTCAGTGACAGTTGTTTTTGTTTTCGTATTATTCACGCTCGAAAATGTCCGTTTTTGCCCCAATTCTCGCCGTTTGCGGGAAGTTTTACTTTTCTGTTACAATTCGAAAAAAAATGCAGCTAAGCGCATCGAATGCTCTCAGAAACTTACTGTGATGCTGCTCTGAGTGAAGGAACGTGTCGGGATTGGTTTCAACGTTTTAAAAATGGTGATTTCGATGCCGAAGACAAACATGGTGGTGGAAGAGAAAAAACCTGCAAAGATTAACAATTAGCTTTTAAAACCGGGTGAAACCATCACAGGAGATCGCTATCGAACGCAACTGATGCGCCTTAGTCGCGAGCTAAAAGAAAAGCGGCCACAGTATCAAGAGCGACATGACAAAGTCATCCTCCAACACGACAATGCTCGGCCTCGCGTCGCAAAAGTGGTCAAAAAGTACCTGGAAACGCTGAAATGGGAACTCTTGCCCCACCCGCTGTATTCCCCAGATGTCGCCCCTTCTGACTTCCACCTATTCCGTTCGATGGCACACGGCCTGGCAGATCAACATCTTCAATCTTTCGAAGAATAGGAAAAATGGATTGCTTCATGGATAGCGCCAAAAGAGGACTTCTTTTTTCGAGCCGGGATCCGAAAATTGCCGGAAAGATAGGAGAAACTTGTCGCTAGCGACGGACAATACTTTGAATAATACATCTGTAAGCACTTTTTCGCAATAAAGCTTTTAATTTTGAAAAAATACGGCGGATGCAAAGTTGTACACCTATATATATATATATATATATATATATATATACGAGTATATATATATATATATATATATATATATTGGTTTTTGACGCTATGCTTTAATTTTTCCTGCCATAAAAAATGACAATATTTACATACATTTAAAAATTTGCAAAAGCTGTGTTTTCTAGGTAAATGTTTTCCAAAATTTTATTGACCTAAGGTAAAGCAAGAATTTAGAAAAAAAACTTGAATTTTAAACATATCCTATAGGTTCAATAATTAAATAAGATTGCATAAGGTTTTTTTTTTTCAAAAAATCTCTACCTTATACAATTTTGTCCTTTCTCCGATGCTTCATAATTTTCCCCACCTATTTCATTTTTTCTCTGGAATAATGTATCGTTTTTAATCTGCAGGAAGAAAAGTTTTAATTTAATCAGGAACAATTTTTCATAAAGTTGTCTTAATTCCGCCCTATTCTGTAATTACTCATAACGGGAGTCACTTGAAACGTCAGTATCGCGAATTATGGATCTGACAGAATTTTTCAAGCATAACAAAACACCGCTGCTAATCAAATAAAATCGAAAATTAAGGAAAAATAACGAATATATTTTCGCAGTTATTGATTTGATTAATTAAGAAATTAAGGGAAACGTAAATAGAATTGCACCTGTTCCAGCATAATAATTATAAAAACAAATTTGACACTAAGCAGTTTAAAGCAATGTACTTATTTAAATTAAGTGTTTATTAGTTCTTTTGAAATACAAAAATGTATGATGATGATCATTATATTCAGAAGTTGCAACTATAAATCTTAATTCCCAGTGAAAAAATTTATTTCTCCTGTCATGGCAACGCTATATTACGCCCGTTTCTTCATATAAATTTGTAGTAAAAACTGTCAAAATGCAATGTATTTGCTGTGCAATCAGATGTTTTTCAAATAAAACCTAAGTTCACATATATGTTATCATGACACATCATTAAGATGTAGTTATGACAACATCCCTTTTAGACGTTCTTGCGCTTTTAGGGTAGATTTTTTATATTAAAGGCTTGACTGCACTGCAAATACAAGCATTTTGGCAGTTTTACTACCAATTAATACCAGAACAACATTTTTTTTACTACCAATTAATGCCATAACAACATTGTTATTTTGGTTCCTTAGTATCTTATTTAGTTCTTTAACATCAACTATAACATCCCTCAAGTTTTTTTTAGAAACACATCTGCCTAATTATTATCATAATTAAATTAGTACAGCTTTATGTTATTTATCATGTCGAGAACAACAGTTTCGCAATTTTCGTCAAGTGACATTGTCACTCAAACTTAAAAAAAGCTCGACATTATCATTCTGTATATCGGTCAGAATATAAAAAGCTCACACTTCCGTATTGTACCACGTATGTTGACGTCATTTTATTTGATATAGTAAAAGCTATTAAAATATTTTTTTTTAATTATTACAAAATAAAAATTGTACATAGCGATCTGGGAAGAACAAAAAATTAACATTATTTTTTTTTTAATTTTGACGTATCATTAATACACCAAAATATTAAAATTATGAAATACAAATTATAACATCCAAAAAGTTGATATAAACTTTTTGTTGAACTACAGATTTAAGATGTTCAAAATTGTTCGCCTTTTTTTATCGGTTAATTTTTCTATATCTAAAATGTAATATATAATCTAGAGTATATTTATAATAATAGCACTCAGTTTGAAATGCAAAATGTAAAATATATTATAATGTTAATTCAGCAATATAAGTTTTATATTGATACATTGCTACACTTTTGGGAAATAATTAATAATATTAATTGCAATATCTACTAATCATAAAATTAAATATCAACTTAACCAAATTCACACTTTTTTTATTTATTTTACATGGCTGTGGATCTTGCGATCATTACGCCAATTATAAAAATTCACACTTTTTGAACACATTAAAAATTCTACTATCTTGAGTCTTGAGAGGCGCTTTTTTTAAAAAAAATGCACCAAATTGTGTTGGCAAGTTTCATCATAATTTGGATTAGCATGGCATTTAATCAGGTTTGTAAAATGATAAAATACTTGATAATTTCATAAGAAAAGTATTCTTAGTAAAAAAAATAATAACCTAATCAATACTATCAACCCGTTTCAGCTTGCCGTTTGATTCTGGGACACCCTGTTTTGACTGTACATTGATAATCGTAGTATGCACGTGTGCATGTCTTGCACGTGAAAATAGCCTTTGCCCGGCATTGCTGCACCAATAAAAAGTCAGCCCTATTAGATTAATCCTAATAACAAAAATCATCAAATATGGATGGATTAACCATTGGGTTACCATCTAAAAATACGAAGTAAGGAGAAGTTTCAGCCCAACAGCTCATAGGACGTAAGGTTCTGATTGCTGTTAAAAAAAATTCTTTGACAAAATTCTCAATGGTTAAAATTACTAATTTTAAAACCTTGGTATTGCAAGCGATTCAAGAAATTCTATATTTTTGTTTATGCTGGAATGTATATAATTCGGGTTTTGTTATTGTTAATTTTATTTTATATAATTTTTCAAGTTAATATAAATTTAGAGATCAGAATAGCAACTTCAAATCTTGTCAATAATCAAAGTTTAAGTATTTATAATGATGTTAAATAATAATCTTTAATGAATTTATTTGAAGTCGAGAGATGTAAAATAAATGCAGCTCACAGCATAGTTCGTGTAAAAACCAAATTTTAAAGTGAAGTAATTTAATAAGAATGAAGCAACAAACAGCAACAGTTTAGATGTCGCGTCAATTTAGCTACTGCGTCTCAACAAATATGGTATTATTATTGTTTTATTCATTTATTTTTTATGCAGATCAGATTTTGCCAATATATATTTAATAAAACTCAAATTTGTTTAGTGCATATTTCCATAAATTAAAAATATTCTATTATCTTTGATACCATAAAATATTCTTCCTTTGGTAGCCAACTGTTACATTGTAAAAAATAAATTCAAATTCACCTCGGTGCGTTTTTCATAAATCGTCGAATATTCTAGATAACAGCAATTTTACAGTTTACGCTAAGTGACATTAAGTATCGCTCGAGTTGCCAAAAAAAAGCTTGCGACATTATCATTTCGCGTGTCGGTCCGGCCATAAAATGTTCACACTTTCGCGCTGTACGAGATGCACAGGTGGCGTCGGTCTATTTTCGCCCGTCGAGAGTACGATTTTCACACCGTGAGTATGATGTAACAGCTTTCATTGTGCGAAAGGAGAGCATTTATGTATGTATTCGTAATCGTATTTCGCCACTTGTGTAGCTATGCAAACTTGTTGAAAGCACTCCACGCGCCGACAGGCTAGGGCGGTCAAATATCCAATACTTGGATCGAAATTGATGACCTGGCTATCATTTCGGTAATATCATTAATAGGTAACAGTATACCTGATTTTCCCAAAGGCAAGTTACAGAAATAGCAAATAAATCGAAAATGATATAAAAAATTAATTAGGCATGGTCTGGTCTAAGACCATGGAGCGACAGAATCACAAGTCAATGATTCGCTTTCCCTTCCTTGTTTATTATTCCAATAGTCATTTCATTACTATTATTAACCTTTCATATGCTTTTATGTGTTTTGCTTTCCAAACTTCTGCTTCCATGCTTTCTGGTCCTTTGCTTCGGTTTTCAGTTTCCTGTATTTTCTCTTCCCATATAAGTCATCAAAATCAGCATTCTTCTTTATCCCATTCCATTTATTTTTTCTGTTTTACCTTCGAGTAGGAGGTGTTTTTTGCAGAATGGCTCCAATCCAGTTTCCTTTCTTTTAATGATCATGCTCAGTAGAGTTCTATCTTTACTCACTCTTCTCAGCACATTTTCATTTGTTACCTGTGCTGTCCACTTTATCTTCTCCATTCGTCTCCAGCACCACATTCAAAAATTCTCCAGGTAATTTTTCTCTAATTCCTGCAGAGCTATGCTTCAGATATAACACTTTATTAGTCTCTTCCAAAAATGAGACTCAAAGACCTATTCTGCCGCATAACAGACCTTTGTTATGGCAAGGCTGTGTTATGTAGAACTTTCCATACAAAATCGTTCTAAATATTGTCAAAAACCATGTGGTTGCTGTGCAATCAGGCGTTTTTCTCAGTTAGAAAATCTAACCTAGAAACCGCACAAGTGCCAAAAAACGATCTTAGATAACATGGTTTTTCTGACACAGTTCTGCTACCATAACATACAAATCACGTCACAGTTCATGTGTGAAACGCCTGAATGCACAGCAAATACATAACATTTTGACAGTATTTAGTATAATTCAGTAGCATAATGTATGCAATTTGAGACGTAACATGGCCTTGCCATAACATTGGACTGTTATGCGGCAGAATCGGCCCATCAGTCTTATGTATCAGATGATATGTCTTTATGCAAGCTAAACTTAGGATCTTTTCAATGGATATTTTTGACACAATAATAATACCAACTAAAGCCTTCACTTTGCTCATTCCTCTTCTTCTTATAGAAACTCTCTTTAGATCTGACATCATGAGAAAAAGATCAGGTAAGGCGTTATTCTTCCATTTTCTTTAATTAGCGTCATTAGGTCTACTTTTTTCTTATGACTATGAAATACTTTGAAGACAAGGAAAGAAACAAGTAGTTTAAAGTAGTATAATGTATTAGTTTTGAGCTCCAAATAGGAAATTCTAGACAAAAACTGCATAGCTTTCTTTGCAAATTTATTTTATATTTCACTACGTTTCAAAATAATGTCCCATCCTTCTGGTGATCTGTCAGGTATTTAGTAAT